>NW_027556180.1:125857440-126007440 GCF_003287225.1 Phascolarctos cinereus
CCTTTACTTAGAGAAATCATTCTTGCCAGTGAATTTCTGGTCGGCTCTACCCCGGCTGCCTGGATATCTCAACTCCCCTTTACAGCACCCCTCTCCCCAGAACCTCCTCTTTTCCCCCCCTTCTTTGAAAGTGCTTTGAAACCCCCATTAAGAGCTGAGTGTGTGTGATCAGACTGTGGATTAGGGGGAAAGGACTTCACTACTGGGGTGGGGCAAAACTGACACACAAACAGCCTTCAGGGAGAAAACACCCCAAAAGTTTCCGATAGTATTCTTTTTTTTCAACCAAAAGCAGACTTAAAAGGCTAAAAATATAACCAAACCCCAAACCGGTCTCTTTTATCAACAACTGACCAGAGCATGGAAATGGAAAATGATCTTGAGCCCTTGATTACTTTCTTCCGGTGCTAGAAGGAGGGTCGAGGTTGAAAAAAAAGTGACCTATATTCGACCATATGGGGGGGGGGAGGGTGGCGGTGTTGGTGGTGGGAGAAAGGAGCACACTTCCGAATTGCACAGACCCAACACAGTAATCCTTCAACACAGAAGCCGGGATTGCCTATCAAGTACTGCTATCTAGTTACATTCGAGGCTAGAGATAAGAGGGCTCCTTCCCTCGGTTACCCCACGTTAGCATTTTAGTGTAGGTTGTATGATTACCCACGCGAAGAATGTAAACTGCAGAAAATAAATCACCCTGGAAGCTAGTCAATGCCTTCAACAGGATCTAGCAGGAATTTCCTTCCCTCGAAGATGAGGAACAGGTTATATAAATCTGGGCGTTTAGCTCCGTGACCTGTGAAACACTATGAAGTGTTTTCTAGTTGTTTTTTGTGTGTGTGGCTTTTTTTATTTGCGTGTTTGTGACACGAGTGTGTGTGTGTGACACGAGTTCATTAAACTCGGAGCAAGTAAGCAGACATTTCTCCCAGCAAAAGCCTAAACGTGAGTGTAAGATTTCCGCCGCCTAAACTGTGCCTCGTCTCCCCCCCTCACCCCCCCCCCGCACCATCTTCCCCCGGCACGAAGTCGTTGAGGTTGTGGGCTCCCAGACTCCAAAAGTCGGTTTGGCAGAAAAGGGGGGATCTGTAGAACACCGGGTTCTACAAAGCCGAAAAGCAAGCATCTCGGAAGTACGTGCAAAAGGCGCCCCCTCCAATACCTCCCCCCCCCAAAATCCCTCAAATGGAGTCAATTTTCTATTACTTCCCTAGGGGAACCTGCTAGATGGAAAGAAAAGGAATGGATATGGGGGATGGATTTAAAGCTTCAGGTTTACCTATACCTACTTCATGTTTCCTGGAATAAATGGCTAAAGTTAGCGAGGGCGGAGAAGGGGGTGGGGGGGTGGGGAGAAGCGGCATAAAATATCTCACCGTGATCGCGGCTCTGCACCAACCCCTCTCTCCCTTGTATTTTCTTCTTCCTGTGGTTTGCAAATAAATCCAGCCCTAAAACAAACTTTTGCTTTCCAAACTTTGCTTCAGTCCAACTTGCAAGCCATCAGAAGGGGAAAAAATAGAAATGAAAAGAAAATCCAAAGCGAAGAAACCCGCCGATAGATTCAATTAAGTAAAAACTCCAGGCTGAGGGAGAAAGGTGTTTTTTCCCCCTTCTTTTTCGTTTTCCCCTCTCTTCCTAAAAGAAGAAAAACACAAGGAGTATTTCCTCTTTTTTTTTCTTTTCCTCAATGAACAGAAGGCCGAATCGCCAACACCAAGTCACTCTGTTGTTCTGGCAAGCTGATAGAATGGTACAAGAAAATGACCTGAAAATGAAGTTAAGCAAAATCCCCAAGTTTCGTATCGACCTCCTCCTGGCAGACGCAGCCTGTGCAATGTGCAGTCGTTTCTGCCCGTGAAAGCTGGCTGCAGCTGCTCTCCGCTCTTTTGCTTCCTCCTCCTTTTCCCTCTCTCTTTTTTCTCCCTCTCTCTGTTGCAGGCAGCTCTGTGGTTTGCAATCTGGGCGTTTCGGAGGAGAAGCAGCGAGTTTGTGGCTGTGGTTGTTGTTGTGTGTTTGGAGGAGGAGGAGGAGGAGGAGGGGGAAGAGGAGGGGGAGGAGGAGGAGGAGGAGGAGGGGGAGGGGGAAGATGAGGAGGAGGGGGAGGGGAAGAGGAGGAGGAGGAGGAAGAGGATGATGAGTAGGAGGTGGAGGGGGAAGGAGGAGGAGAGCGAAGAGGAGGAGGAGGAGGAGAGGTAGGAAGGAGTAGAGGAGGAGGAGGATTTGAGATCTGGGCTGGGGGGGCTCCGCGTTTTTCTGCTCTCTTTTCTTTCCGGAGGAGGTAGGGATCTCTGCAAAAGCAGCAGCAGTAAATGGCGTCATGTGGATCTGAGGAGGAACAGAGCAGTTGTTGTCCCAGAGGATATATCGCATCCGGTCCCAGCTCATTGGCTCTGCGGGGCTACATTCACTCATACTCCCAGAGCCCTGCCAGCGCTCCGAGCCGCAGGAGGCATTCAAAAGGGCAACTGCACTGAGCGAGTGAACGAGGGAAGGGCTGGCGACTCACTGCATCTGCAGCCGCCTAATCGGGGCCCATCCACCCCACTAAGTCGCTGACAGGGGCGGCAGCCGCAGTTACACATGCAGTTTGCTTGAAGCGAGAGCCATTCCATGCAGTTCAGTGTCAATGTATTTAGTTTCAAGGAAACACGGATACTAAGGTTTTCCCAAAGGCTGAGACAGACAGACAGCCAAAATCCGGGGCTATGGTACTACCTCCTGGGCATCGGACTATGGGAATTAGCATTTAAAATAAGCTTTAGGTATTCATTGTTAGAACTAAAACTAACAAGAAGTTGTAGGTGATGATATTTGATCCGGAATCCATTTCAAATCGGCTTTCACTCCAGTCCCCCCCCCCACTTCCCCCATTGTGGGTTTTTTTCCCCTTAGTTTTAAACACTTGCTTTTCCTAAAGCTTGGGTGGGACTGCGGGGAGCGGAGACAAGGAGAAGGGAGCGAGAAGTGAGGTGGGGGAGTTGTTGCTTTATACTTTGTCTACTGGATTAACCCGATTATAAACCATGCACCAGTACAAACCATCTCCCAGTCTCAGATTTGTGTAAGTGAAAGACCGTGAGAGTGTACGTGTGTGTGCCCGCGCATTTTGGGGTTCATATTCCTGCCCCCTTCTTTTACTGGGGAAAATAAATTTGAAAGAAGAGATTTTCGAGGATGATAAGTTTAAATGCTTTGTTGACTCAGTTTCTCAGTGGTCACTTTAAAATGGAAGAGAACTTTAAAAGTCAAAACTTTCATCTTGCATCCAATAAAACATAGCTACATTTAAAATAAAAAAGCCTACCCAGTGTCCGTCTGAAATGCAGGTGATTTTTTAAAAAACACATCAACACACCTATTATCTTTTCTTCTTTCATATACTGTAGGTTCCCTCTCTCCAACCCCTCCCCCCATTCTGTAAAGGTAGATAAAACCGTGTTTGCCAAGTTATCAGAGCCATTTATAAGCACTGTACATAGGATTACTTACCCCTTTCTCCAAATTCTGGGCAACTTTTATCAAAGCCGTGTCACCTACACACTTGGCCATAGGCTTGGAACCTTTTGCAAACGATGTTTGCAAAAAACAAACAAACAAAAAAACCTTGTGCCCATTCCTTAATTACCCATTTCACAGGCACCTAAAATAATTTCCAAAAAAATAATCTATTGTTCATTTAAGGGTATAATCTATCTGCCATACTGTAAGATGAACACATCCAAATCCTACATGCAGTTTTTTAAGCTTTTCATTTACATGTAGTGAGTATGTATGCATTTGGTGGAGCACTGGGTGGGGGGGAGGGAGGAATTCTAAAGACTTCTTTCCAAAGGCATACTGATAACAGATATTAACAGACATAGTGAAAAATGTTTCCACTTTAGATGGAATTGACTCCTATAATAGTAAAGACTCTTATGTATTCAGCTTGTGATTTTGCTCATGTCACACATTAGTAGGTCATCCAAACTGTTATGAAAACGTGTATTATTTCATTCCCCTGTGTTCAACTCTACAATCACTGTAAACAGAGAATCTGAATCACATTAATCTAACGCTACTTTTTTTAAATGAGAGCTCGTGATCTATGATTTCCTTTTAATTTTTTCGCTGCCTTCCTTGTCAAACTGCTTTCTCTATGTTCAGTCAGTTCTCTTTCCCTCCCTGCCTTCCTCCTGTTTTTTCAAAAGAGATAGTGGGGAAAAGTGGCGTCCATTATCTTTTCAGCCCTTCCAGATAGGCTTTCCCTTTCTGCCCCTCTCCCCTCTTAAGTCTTCTGCAAAGGTATCTACAGATTCGTGTTCCAAATTAACTGAGCCTTCTACGAGCTCTGTACGTGGGATTATTTCTCCCTTCCTCTAAGATTGTGGGTTAGCCTTTATCAACACTGGCGTCCATTGAATCTTCCTAGTGAATGAAGGCGCCAGTACATAGAAATCCAGGCTGCCCACAAGAGGGAGCTCGACCTCGGCGGGAGGAACGGACCTGGGCTAGGGACAGAAAGGGAGGGCTACTGCCTTCTTCTGAAGTCACGTACAGGAGGCTTCTCCTTCCCAAACGTGCGGTAGGCAGGCTCCTTTAGAACTAATAACAAGCCTAATTAAAGATAACGTGAGCACCGTATACGGCAAATTCTATCTGCAGGCTCGGCAAAGCGGCGCATCAACCTTGAACTTGAGCTACCCCCGGTTAGGGCGAAACCTGAGGTTTAGTGAAGGGCGTGGTGGGGGGAGGGGGAGGGAAGTAGGGGGGAAGCGGAGCGGGTGGCGGGGGGAGAATGTAAGGAGGCAGTGCCAGGTTGTGCAATGCTGGCTGGAAGCTGCTTCTGGGGTTACAGAACACGCTGCAGGCGTCTGGCCAGGCCGTCTCAGGCGGAGCAGGTAACAGCACCGCCTCCCTCCCCCGGTGGTGTTGCGAGCCTGCTGCACCCAATGGCTGCTTCCTAGGAGACAGCCATTGTGCACGGGCGCTGGCTAATGGATGAGATTGGCTCTCGCCCGACCCTCCCCACTAGAGAGAGGCTAAGAACCTCTGAGCAGGGTTTCAACTAGGTAGTCAGTGCTAACTGACCCGAGCATCTGGTATGTTTAGTGGGCCCAGGAAGAGAGTCTGCAGCTATAGATCTATATATATCTTCGGCTAGTATATGTAACACACACACACACACACACACACACACACACACACATGCATACCTACGCATATAATACAACGACAATGTAATATCACGTGTATGAAAGTATGTGTAAAAGATATAACAGGCATTACGATGTAGTGGTTATAAAGCTGGCTTCAAGCTACTCCTCTGTCATATAGTCAACCAGCATTTTTTTAAGTGTTTACTAAGTGTCAGACACCATGCTAAGCCCTGGAGATACAAAGAACGGCAAAAACATAGTCTTCCCACCCAGAACTCACATTTTAATAGGGAGACAACCTGCAAACAAGTAAAAGAATGTAAAACATAAAATACAGATACCAAGAAGCTCTGGAGACACATTCTTTGTGTCCCTCTGAAGGATCTCACAATTTAGTAGGGGAGACAATATGCAAACCACTACCATATACAAATACTTGTTCAATCCTGTCTGACTCTAAATGATTCCATGGATTTTGTCCACGGAATTTTCTTGGCAAAGTTACTGGTGTGGTTTGCCATTTACTTTTCCAATGTGTCCCCATTTTACAGATGAGGAACTGAGGCAAATAAGGTTAAGTGACTTTCCCAGGTTCATATGGCTAGTAACTGCCTGAAGCCACATTAGAACTCAGATCTTCCTCCCTCTAGGCTCAGTGTTCTAGCCATTGTACCCCCTACCTGCCCCCAAACAAACACTATAGGAGACAAATTGGAAGCAATCTCAAAGGGAAGGATGGGAAAGACCTCTTGCAGAAAGAAGGGCCTTAGGTTAGAAGGAAGCGAGCAGACAGGGACAAGGAGGAGAGTTTAAGGCATAGGGGTACATACAGTATATGGGGAGCATAATACTGACTGTATGACCCTGGACAAGTCACTTAATCTCTCAGTGCCTGATGCAATTCGGCAAAACTATATGGTCAACAATCAGCAAGCATTTATTAAGAACATGCAATGTGATAGGCATTGTGCTGAGTGCTGGGGTTACAAAGAAAGGCAAAAACCAAACAAAAAATTATTGTTCCTGATCTCAAGGAGCTCACAGTCGAGTGGGAGGAGACAACATGCAAACAAGTGTGTACAAACGAGATATATACAGGAAAAATTGGTTATAATCAACAGATTATTAAGCACTGACTGTGCTAGGCACCATACAATGCCCGGAAGATTTCTCATACTTCTGGAAGGGGGATAACAAATAACGGCAAAAACAGTTCTTGCCCTTAAGGAGCTCTCCATCTAATAAACCTATAGATCGTAGAACCGGAGTGGATCTGCAACGTCAGTGAGTGTTTGCTCATTCAGTTTCCTATATCAATTAAATCACAGATCTAGTCCCATACCATAGATTTCTTGGAGCCTTGTGATATCTTGATGTAGGGAGTCTCCCAAGGAGAAAACTCTCTCTACTGATGTGTCTCTGTAACTTTTCTATAACTTAACAGTGTAACTTTTTCTTGGCTTTTTGAGAAAGTTGATGACTTGCTTAGGGTCACACAGCCAATATATGTTTGAGGTGGATCTTAAATTTATGTCCTTCTAATGATGATAAAGTGGGTCTCTACTATACCAGATAGCCTTTCACATGTGCTTGTTAATGAATTGATAAAAATCGACAGTTAGTGGAAGGAGGTCTCTTACACTTCATTCTCTTGTTGTTTTCCCTAACTCAAGTCTCTGCTACCAGTGGAGATCAATTTATGTAGTCTTAGAGTTGCCTGGAACACTTTGAAGGTAAGTGACTTGCTCAGAGCCAGTACCTTTCAGTTAGGACTTGAACCCAGATCTTCACTATTAGGCATGTTAACCATTCATTATGCCACTTGCTTCTCAACTTGTATATAATAGGTGGTGCCTAATAATCATTTTAATTCAACTGAATCCTTCCAGAAGTATGAGAAAGAATAGATACAGTGTTCTGTGGGAAAGTTTGTAGACACATTGGAAAGATGGGGAAAATGGACAAGGAAATGAACACTGGTGCAGAAGAATTGGAGAAATCAAGAATATTGATAAAATGAAAAAGCTGGTAAAAAGGAGAAACATAGGATTATATTTAGAGCTAGAAGGGACCATTTCCTAAGTGCTTTTTCCCTCCTCAAAACTATGTGTATGTACACTTACCTATTTACATATTGTATTACTCCACCCCCTTATCCCCAGTTTAAAAAATAAGCTCTTTGAAAAAAAGGATTTTTTTTTAAAAGTTGTCTTTGTATTCCTATCCTAGTGCCTAGCACTGTATCTTAAACATAGCTGGGACTTAATAAATGCTTCTTGGATTGAATTGGACTTATAAATCTTCCAGGCATCTCATTTGGCAGATAACAAAACCAAGGTCCAGGGAATCAAAACTGCCAATCTTAAATCCCGAGCTTTTCTTTTAAGTCATCCCGAGTTAGATTACTTTTAGCTAACATGCTGAACTTCTAAATAAATTTGGCATACCTTTGAAAACTGATGGATTCTACCTATTTAGATTATGAAACACCACAGTAAATTTTATAATACATTAAAATAGTTGGACTAACCACTTTCCAGTAAAAGATGAAAAGTCTTAATTCATAACCCTACAAAAATATATAGTAAGAAAATGGTAGAATCTCAGAAAATGTTCATTTTATACAAATTGTGAAGAAACTGCTATTTTGATGTGTATGTGGAAGAGAGGAGAGAGAGAGAGAGAGAGAGAGAGAGAGAGAGAGAGAGAGAGAGAGAGAGAGAGACCAAATGAGGAGAGACTAGGGTGAGGGGTTAGAACTGGATAAATAAGTCTTAGAGTCATCTGCACAGAGATTATAATGGAAGCCACTATCTGTGAATCATATTTTTTTTTTCTTCCATGGAGCAGAGTTGAGTTGTTTGATCAGCATTTACAGTCAAGATAAATGCTCCTTGTGGATCCCACCTTACATCTTGTACACTATTAAAGTGCCCAGGAATCACAACTCCTATAATTCATTCTTTGGATTCAGCTGCATTTTGCTTCCAAAGATACAGTGCTCTGTGGCAGTCACGGACTAAGATCATAGAGCCATCTGGACTAAACTGGCAGTCATAGAACCCCAGTGTCACACCCACTTCACCTACTTGAACCTACTCCAGCCACACTCCTGACTGTTCTTTGAGAGCCCAGAGAATCCTGGTTCTATCCACTGAGGCAGACAACAATCTCATCGGCTGCTGAATCACATCATCTGTGTAAAATGAAGGCTGCCAATGAACAGCATTTACCCAGTCTTCATGACCAGCTAACACTGTCTCCAGGGTAAAAGCACGTGTTGCTTTAGCATTTTCATTTTTCAGAGTAAAGGTATTCTCCTTTAGCTTTATGTCATCATCTTCTTGAATCTCTAAGAATGTTGATTTTGTAACTTTGAGGCTCTTATCACACAGTCTTGGAAACAGCTTGGTTTTAAAAAAGAAGAAGAAACACTTTGACCCAGCAATAGCACTTCTAGGGCTATATCCCAAAGAGATCATACAAAAAAAGACCCACATGTACAAAAATATTCATAGCAGCTCTTTTTGTGGTGGCAAAGAATTGGAAATTGAGAGGATGCCCATTAATTGGGGAATGGCTGAACAAGTTGTGGTATATGAATGCAATGGAGTATTATTGTGCTATAAGAAATGATGAACAGGGAGACTTCAGAAAAACTTGGAAGGACTTGCATGGTCTGATGCTGAGTGAAGTGAGCAGAACCAGGAGAACATTGTACACAGTAACAGCCACGTTGTGAGATGACTAATATTGATAGACTTAACCCTTCTGAGCAATACAAGGATCTAAGACATCTCCAAAGGCCTCATGATGGAAAATGCTATCCACATCCAAAGAAAAAACCATGGAGTTAGAATGTAGATCGAAGCATACTATTTGCTATTTTTTTTCTTCTGTTGTGTATTGTTTCCTTTTTCTGGTGGTTCCTCCTATTCGTTCTAATTATTCCTTACAACATCATTAATGTGAACATGTATTTAATAGGAATGTATATGTATAGCCTATATCAGATTGCACGCTGTCTTGAGGAGGGAGGTGGGGAGGGAGGGTGAGAAAAATTTAAAGTCAAAAGTTTATGGAAATGATTGTTGATAAATCAAAATAAATTTAAAATAAATAAATAAATAAGTAAGTAAATAAATAAATAAATAAAAAGAAGAAAAAGGTCTTTTCCAAAGACTAACAATTCAACTTTTCTTATCCAATCCTCATGTCCAGAGAGCAAAAGCATTATGTGCAACTCATCATTCTGCTGTACATACAATTTAATTTTGCAGTCATCACCCCCACAAGCTAGAATTGTTATATTAGGCAAAATGTGTAAACAGACATCCAAAAAAAAAATCCACTCCCAAACTGCAACATTTGAAGGCATTTTGCTTCTGAGTCCTCCTTGGGCCATGTTTAGACTACAGAATCAGAAGCTGCAGAAAGTATAAGCAGATTTGATTCTATACCTGATGTACTCTTTTAGTAAATAGCATTGATATCTGAGTTGATGAGGTCACCAAATGAGAAAGTGTAAAGGGAAAAGAGAAGAAGCCCAAGACAGACCATTGCAGGAGACACTTAAGATCAGTAGATATGACCTCGATTAAAAGCAGAACAAAGCAAAGTACTATGTGCAGTCTTTTATTATGAAGAAAAACAGAGCATGGGCTGGCTTTCAGAGCACATGTAATCTAATGGAAAGGCAGACAAGTCCCCAAACTGATAGAGGAGAGAGTGAAGTTAGGTCCAGACAAGAAGTTAACAATCAATCAATCAATATGCTAGGCAAAATGCCAGGTGCTGGGGACACAAATGCAAAACTGAAATTTTTTAGACTCTTTCGTGAAGGATTTATGTTTTATGTAGTTTGCCCAATGTTTGCTCAAATGAGAAATTTGAGATTCTCTATTGAAAGAATAAGATCAAATAATTGCCAAAAAAAGTCCTCTTCAGTTTAATTCCAGTGGCTCTTTTTTACCTCTAGAATCGTATACAAACTCTTATTTGCCATTTAAATGTCTTCAAAAACTGGCTCCAACCTACTTTTCCAATGTCATCATAGAATACTTTTCACACACACTTCAGCCCAGTCAAACTGGCCTTCTGTCTTCTTGCTGTTCTTTATGCAGGAAATTCATTGCATCTTTCTTTTCCATCCATTTGTTCAGGATGTCCCCTGATGCCTATGACACATTGCCACCTTACCTTCACCTCTCCAAGTCCCTAGTTTCATTCAAAGTTCAACTCAAGTACTATCTTCTACACGAAGCCTTTCCTTATTCCTCCAAAAGTCATTAGTGTCATATATTAAATCACCTTGTATTTATTTTGAATGTATGTTGTGTAAGCTTTTATGTGTACGTATTGGTTGAATATGCAGGATGGCAACTATGTTCCAAGTCTGTATTGGTGGGAGAATTCACAGTTTCAATTTTTTAAAAAAAAAGTTATAATCCCAATCTGCTTTTATTTTTAAAGAGATTGAACAGGTCTCAAAGGGACAGAAGAAGACAGAGACAGGGCTAGCCTAATGCCCAGAAAGGCCTTGCTGGAGTCACAGATAGACAGGGTCAGTATATGGCTCAGACAGTTCATTCCCTAGGCCCCTGCAATGGAGCAAGAGTATTACTAGTGGTGCAGTGGAGACTAGGGAAGTCTTTTCACCTTTTTGTTACAGGGCTAGCACAGGCAAAATGTGAAGCAATTTAGAATAATCTGATGCTTTCCTTGAATTCAAAGCAATCTTTTTGTATGTATGTGTGTATCTGATATCTATCTATAGCTATATTTCCACATGTATGTATATACTTTAAGTTTTATTGATGTCTTTTGTATTTACGTGTTTCTAAATATATACCTCACAAAAAGCTTTACTTTGTACCAAGAATATTTTTTAAGTTTAATAAAACCATCCAAGATATTTACTGCTTTTGACAGCATACAGAACCATATATTTTGTATCCTATGAACCATAGAATAATTAGTAACAAATTTTATGGAATCTTTTTTTGTCATTTCTATAACCATATATATTCATATAACTGTATTGGTCTTCTTTTATATCTAGCTAGAAAGTTGGCATAATACGTGGATACCAGACATAGTTTTCCTGATACTTGTAACTGTTCTGTTTCCTCATATTCACATTACAATAGCAATATTGTTGTGGTTCAGTCACATCTGACTGTTTGTGACCCCATTTGGAGTTTTCTTGGCAAAGATACTGGAGTGGTTTGCCATTTCCTTCTCCAGCTCATTTTACAGATGAGAAACTGAAGCAAACAGGGTTAAATAACTTGCCTAGGGTCACACAGGTAGTAAGTGTGTAAGTAAGTAAGTAAGAGGCCAGATTTGAACTCAGAAAGATGAGACTTCCAGACTCCAGGCCTGCACTCTTTCTACCGTGCCATCTAGCTGCCCATTACAATAGCAACATCCAACATTTGTATAGCATTTAGAGGTCTCTAAAGCACTTTATGAACATTATCTCACTTGATTCCCACAATAACCCTGTGAGGTAAGCACTACATCTATTTTCTTCATTTTATAGATGAACAGACAGAAACTCAGAAAGGTTAAAGTTATTTGACCACGGTCACTTAGCTAGTGAGTGTTGGAAACTGAATTTGAACTCAGGTCTTCTGGACTCCAAAGTCAATGTACTATTGATGACACTCTCTCTTACCATCCCTCCCTGACACTGCTCCTCCATCTGTGCAACTAACTTATGCACGCATACTGCATGCTCAGATATGCAAAACCCCAGCAATACGATGATAAAAACTTCAATAATAGTTGAAGGGTTTCAGACTACAGGAGTTTTTCAGGAACCCTTCCCTCAAGTGCTACTCTCAGTGCCTTAATTAGGACCTCATAATTAAGTTCATTTCATTTCAACAAACATCTTGTGTGTATGTGTTAAGGAAAGATAAGTGGGGAGAGAGAAAGAATGAGAGAGAGAGAGAGAGAGAGAGAGAGAGAGAGAGAGAGAGAGAGAGAGAGAGAGAAACTTTTTGTACTCAAAAGAAGAACTGAAATGGTCTGCAGGTAGAACATAGATAGGTACTATGCCATAGAGTACTACCGTCTTTGGAGTCAGAGAACCTGATTTTGTATCCTACTTGTTACTTACTACAAATGCAGCCTTGGGCAAAATGTTTCCTGGGCTTCAGTTTCCTCCTGTGTGAGGTGGCTTTTAGGTCCCCATCCACCTCTAAATCTATGATTTTCTAGACCCGTCTAGGCTTTGGTTTCCTTATATAAAATGAGGGGCTTGGACTACGGCTCTAAGATTCTTTTCTGCTCAAAATCTGTGAGCCCTAGTCCAGATAAGAGGGAAAGATGGAGAGAATAAGAGATAACTATTGTAGAATTTCAGGGAAGCTTTCATAAAGGAGGTAATTAATACCTGAGTTTGTACATAGTTATACATAGCCTTCATTTAATAACTGCTTATTGAATTGGATTCTCTTTGCCCAGAGTGCCTCATAGGATGGAAGAAGTATTGCCCTGAACTTCAACATTCTATTTCTATTGCTTGTAGAGATGGGGCGGGAATCTTGTTGCCTTCCAAGACAATTACAGGATGTATCCCTTCAGTGCTACTGATGGTCATTCTGGGATGTCCTATGGCTCACCATTTCTCCTAATGGGAATGGGACAAAGTGGGGAAATTCTAAGAGGCTCTGTTAGGAGGAAAAAATGACACTTGGAATCATCAGGGGTGGGGAAGTTTACTTTTGAGACAAAAAAATCATATAAGAAACCAGAGTCTTCTAACATCAGATAGCTGTAGTCATTGGGGGAAGAGGTATCCCTTCTCCAGTTACACAATATTTACAGAATTATAACTTTTTTGAGACATGGACTTTAAAAGTCAATTCTCTCACCTGCATAGTAGTACCAAGTCCACTTCCTGTAGCTTTTTTTGTTGATCTGTCTTTCCAGACATTTCCTGTTATTTACCTCTCAAACTTCAAAGATCGAGCCAAACTGGTGCACTTGATTCTCAAGTACCCAGCATTTGGGTCTCCTCCTTCTTCCCTTCAAGGCTAATTCAGAGCTCATGCCAAGTAACACCTCCTATAAGATGTCTTTTCTGAACACCCTCCCCCCACTATTGTTAGTGTTCTCTTCCAAATTGCTTTGATTTGATTTGGTATATATTTTGTTTTTATACTTACTATGCAAGTATTGTTTCTCCCCAGCATAATGTAAGTTCTTTGAGGGTAGGGCCTATGTTATTATTATTATTTTTTAAAAAATATTTGCATACTCAGTACCTAGCCCGGTGCCTGACTCCTATCAGGCAATGAATAAGCGCTTGTTGAATTTAAATGTTAGACTGTAGTATGCTTACTCTAAGTTCTGTATGTTAATTAGTAATCTTTCATTCATTATGCTTGGGATTATGATTTTGGGAACATAGCTTCAAAATGTATATAAATGAATATACACATTCAAAATAACATAACTTTTAAAAGAATATTAAAATAAACATTTCTTTAAAAAAGTCATATATGCAGGATGTCTCAAAAGTCTTATTGCAGTTCTAAGCTATTAAATATTAAAACTACACCAAGATTTTGGGGATACATATGTATACATATAAACACACATCTGTGTGTCTCTGATTTTTTTGTTTTTTAGAATGAGTATGGCTTTTCTTAGGCTAGAATATCTCCCCTGTCAATTGAATAGAGAGTCAGGATGGCTAGGGGATAGGACTGTTAGACTTGCGGTCTAACTTCGGAAAACTCTGATTCAAATCTTACTTCAAATGCTAGCTGTATGACTATGCAAGTTACTTAATCACCAAGGCTCATTTTCTTCTTCTTTTTGAAAAGTGAGGGGTTTGGATGCTATGAATTCAAAGGCCTCTTCTAGCTTTAAAGCTATGATTCTGTTGCCTGACCTGCAAAAAACAAAAACAAAAAGCAGCTACTTTCTTTGTGGAAGTAACCCATCAATGTGAAGTACAAAGACAATCTGAAAAATGTTGCTATATTGATATACAATACCTATTGTAAGTGGGCATTGGCCACTGAGCCCAATCTTTATGAGCACATTTAATAGTGCTCTGATGATACAACCCCTACATGGACTTTGGAGAACTGCAGACATTTTCTAGTTGGCTCTAGCCTGCTCATTGTGAAGGTGAAGAAGAGTTGGTTTGATCATGTAGCTGTAATTTAGGTGCATTGAGAAGTTACTACAGGACAGTCTGACTACTTCCTCCCTGATGGTGTTCTAGTTAGAGAGACAGGTGAGAATTATTGACCCTACCCTATCTGATGTTGACAATGTATCTCTGCTCTTTGCCTTTTAATGGGGGATAGTATACCTATCTCTTAACTGTCGGGGAAAATGTGTGTAAGTCATCTGTTAAAGATTTAGAAAACCTTGAAAGTAAAATACCCCTTTGTAAAAGCTAATTAATGTTAATTGACTTAATAGAATTGAGGCACTAATCCCTGATAGCTATGGAGGGAGCACAAAGCAGAATAGGATCTCAAACTGATAGCATTAGAGAAGAATCACCCCAACTCTTCAGGGGTACCCCTTGACCCCTGAAGGCAAGATGTGAGGGGGTATCACTTCCTGAATGTAGCCACAAATTCTGCTTTATGCCCTGCTGCATCATTTCTTTTCCTTCTCTACTCTGTTTCGATTCCATTTGGATGCTCTGTAGATAACCTAATCATATCTCTCTGTTCTTCCTCTTTTGCCTTAACCATTTCCCCTTGCTACTAAAACTAGATGAAGTGAAATCCATACATTGATATTCTTATGAGGCCTTCATAATGGAGCTAGCTGATCGCACTTTGGAACAGCGGAAGCATTCAGTTACTGTGCAAACAGAAAGCTTGGTGCTTCTCATTAAGTACCACTGGATCGATAAGGCAGAGAAAGCTGAATCAGGGCCCTTGGGAGGGAGCTTTCAACCTGATTCCTTTGAAACATTGGGGCCAGCTCTGAATCATTTGGCTGTTAACTCCTAAAATGAAGTTGAAACAACAGAAACAAACAATAACAACATTTAGAGACTGGTTAAATGGTTAAAAGTGCACTGTCACATACATGTTTAACTTGTTAGTTCACATTGGTAGGAATTTTATACTAAAGCTACTGTAAATCTTTGCTGCTACTTCAAGTAGTTCTATAAACATTGTTACTGCCCCCCATGGAGAAGGTATTTTGGGGGTGTGGGTGGAACAAAAGACATGGGACTGTTGACTTTTTCATCTGGAAAATGTTTCACTTGAATCCCTGCACATAGGAAGTTCTCTATAAATGCTTGTTTAATGAGTAAATGAAAGAATGCATGAATGAGTATAATACTATGTCATTGATGATATCAAATGTAATATCATTGATGTAATTGACGACCAGACTGTTTCTAGAATAATGATTTTTGTGGAAACAGAAATGAAAGGAAAAACTTAAAATATTATTTTATGTTAAGAATAATAGTGTTCACACTGATGAAGTTGCCACTATGTTCTACAGTATGAAATGAGAAAGTAAATGTAAAAGAGTATATTAGTTTCATTCTTCCTGGGAACTAAAATAAAATGAACAAAGTATATAAAAAAGGAAACGTTTATGAAGATGTGCATTGTATATAATAAGAAAGAGGGCTATAGGCAAAAAATAATTCTTAAGGTGCATAATGAAGAAATTAAGGAAGTAGAATGATGGATAGGGTCCGGATATTAGTTTTAAGTGTACTTTGCTGAGTTTCTTTCTTTGAAAACTGTATTGGGGGTGGGGTGGGGAGAGAATGAAGAGACTAGATGTTACCTCGCTATTTCAATTTAGCAGATAAGTACTTTGGTAATTTTACCAGGGCAAATTCTTGAAATAGCTTCAGTCAAGCTTCTAAATGAAGAGGTGCAATTTTGACTTCCTGGTTTTTGTACATGTAAATCACCATAGCTTGATGGTCTAAGTGTGTGTCCTAGTCACATTGTATACAACTTTATGAGAATTTCTGAAATGACAAAGCTGGCTTCTTGTTCTTCTCCTCCCTAACCCAATCCTTCTACCTGGTACCATTTAAACTCTACTTGTAATGTCATCCCAGTCTCAAGTCCTGGATCAGAGTGACCCCTAAGCAGTGAAACATGTAATGACGTGAGTGTTTACAAATGAAGATGAATCAATGTCAAGTTAGGCGATATTCTGGCTTTGCTTTGATTCTTTGTACCTTGATTCTAAGAATAGATTTTTTTTTGCTGTTTCTTTTGTGACAAAGTTCTTCACCTTGTCTCTTGTCACTCTCTTTTTGTTTTTATTGTTGTTTAAGTTAACTTAATGTTTTTATTCTGAATGTAAACTGAAAGAGCATTTCAGTATTCATAGCAGAATACAAAGACAATTGTATGTGAAATCTGGACTATCCATTTTATACTAATGCTTTTTTAAAAAAGGTATGCAACAAATTCCACATGCTATTTCCATAACTATCCTGCTTGTCTGCATTTCCTTCTGAACCTCTTTTGTTTTTCTCTGTGCATTACACACATCTCACACACACACACACACACACAAACACACATATATATAATACACACCTGTATCTCACTGGCCCCCTTTTCTGACATTACTAGTGCTAACACTCCATATCCCCATATCCCTACACCTTTGTAAAAAAGAGAAAAAGAAGAGAGAGAGAGAGAGAGAGAGAGAGAGAGAGAGAGAGAGAGAGAGAGAGAGAGAGAACTTGCAACAATCACCTTTGAGCTAAAATGAATTCACATGGTAGCCAGATGCAAAACTGCATGTCTCTTTCTTTACTATAAGGTCATCAGCTCTCTATCAGATAAGATGCTATATCACAGGTCCTTTGTAGATGTGGCTGGTCATTGCATTGATCAGTTACATGTTTCAAAACTGTTTTTCTTTAAAATGTTGTTGCTTTGTATAAGTTGTTTTCCTGGTTCTGCTTATTTTCACTCTTCATCAGTTCAAGCTACTTAGGATTCTCTGCTGTCATCTTCTTTGTCATTTCTTAACGGATGCAATAATATTCCATTATATCTTATACCTTATTTTCATCAATTAGATCCCTGTCATTACTTTTTGCCTAAGCCTCTTTGTTCCTTGTTTCCTTACCTATTCTTTGTCTTCATTACCCTATGAGCAGGGCTCTGCCTACAATTTTTTTCTAGGTAGGGACTGAAGTCTCTGTGCTGGGATTGCTATCAGACTCTCTGAAGATAACTCCTTGCCTGTCTGAATTTGGCTGCCATCTGATGACCCTGATACTGAGTCCCACCCATCCAAGTTCTGGGTCACCCATGTGTAGCTTACTCTTGAACTGACATGATATTTATCACTAGTCTGTCTGGTTTCCTCCTAACATCCACTACTGTGACCTTTTTGGATCAACTTCACCACCCTGGCTAGTTTACCTAGTCTCCTAGTCCTACTCTGGCCTTCATCTGGCCCACTATTGATTCCTTTGTAACCTATATATGGCATAGAAGTGAAAGGATAGAGTGTAATTATATACCATTTTACAAATAATTAGTAATCAACAAGAATTTATTAAGCACCTACTCTATATTAGGTACTGTGCTAGATTCTGGTAAGACAAATATAAAAATGAAACTATCCTTCTCAAGAAGCTTACATACTGTAGGGGGATGTGGCATATAGACAGATAAGGACATCTAAAGTGAGTGTGTTTATAATGTATACAAAATAGATACAAAGTAATTAGAGGAAGGCACTAGCAATTGATCTGATTAGGAAAAGTCTCATCAGAGGTAGCTACTGAGCTAAGATTCAGCAGAAACTTGGCATACGAGGAGGAGAGTTGATAAGGGAGTGCAAAGCAGGTGTGGAGGAGAGCCTGCCCAAGGGTATAGAGATGGGAGAGGGAATGTTGGGTGTGAGGGACAGCAAGAAGGCTAGTTTGGCTGAACTGAAGAGTGTGAAGAGGACCTGTAATGCAATGAGACC
The DNA here is from genome assembly GCF_003287225.1 of Phascolarctos cinereus. Taxonomy (NCBI): domain Eukaryota; kingdom Metazoa; phylum Chordata; class Mammalia; order Diprotodontia; family Phascolarctidae; genus Phascolarctos; species Phascolarctos cinereus. Next base: position 125,875,545 of record NW_027556180.1, read on the forward strand.
TGAAAGATTGGTTGGAGCCAAGTTATGAAAGGCTTCAATTCATATAAAAAGATGAATGTAAAAAAAAAGCCTACATATTATCTGATAATAAATCTTTAAATGGCTCAAAATCATTCTAGAAGCATTTCATTGCTTCAGTTCCTTAAGTAACTTGATGAAGGGCACTCACTTCATAACTACTAACTCTGAGATCTGAACCCAGGTCTTTTGGATCCAAGTTCAGTTCCCCCCCCTTCCCCCGCCATACTATTATTTCTTATCTCAGGACATCATGCACTCAATGTTTGTGGCTTTTTGGAAATAAAAATGTTATGATTTGATTTTCTTTCTATTATTTCCTGTCTGAGGACACCATGAATGCAATATTTGTAGCCTTCTACAAATAAAAAATGTTACAATTTGATTTTATTTGTTGGTAGCATTTATACTCAGTACTTTCTAGCCTTTTTAAAAAATCACATTTGTTGATGGGTATATTTGGTGTCCATGGTGAATGTTTTCTTATTATTTTGTTTGAGCTTTTGTAGGAATAAAAATATATTGATTCAGAAAATGTTTTAAAGACTTGATTTGCTATATTCAGCTATTAATAATCAGTATTTCCTTAGAAACCTCAACCTTTCATTGATTTTTGGCTTTCCCATATGACCCTCTCAAAAAAGATAATGCATTTAAGGGGAGAAGGGACCTATTTAGCTGATGTGGATGTTACTAACTGGAACATATTTTCATGGAATTAGTTGGCCAAGAAATTTGTAGACTTTAGAAATTTAAGTCTATAATTCAGTTGTACATGGTCATAGTTGTCTTACTAATGTCTTAGCACTGAATTTAATTGTAGTTTTCAGAGAAGAAATCCTGGGACCCTGAAATTATATTGAGATCACTTACTCTGTTATTGCAAAAATGAAAAAAACCAAAACCAAAACCAAAAAATAAATACCTACTTTTGTGGAATTATGTTTGTTAAAGGTTGTGCAAGAGTGTAGAATCTAGTAGTGGTGATATATCCTTTGTTTATAACTTTGGACTCATCCGATACTATATAAATGAAAGTAAAAGGCACTCAAAATAAGAAATTATATACCCTTCTTTGTTTTTCAGTCTTCAGTCATGCCTGACTCTTTGTGACCCCATTTTGGAGCTTTCTTAGCAAAGATACTAGAGTAGTTTACCATTTCTTTCTCCAGTTCATTTTACAGATAAAGAAACTGAGGCAAATAGGGTCAGGTGATTTGCCCAGGGTCATCCAGCTAATAAGTGTCTGAAGTAAGATTTGAACTCAGGAAGATGAGTCTTCCTGATTCCAGGGGTAGTGCTCTATCCACTGTGCCACCCATCTGCCCACATATATTCTACTACTAGATATAAATTTGATGATAATATGGATTAGTGGATGGTGTTTTGGACTTGAACTTTAATCCTGCCCCAATACTGTTTCTATCTCTGTAACCAAGTACAATTCATTTAGTCTCTCTGATGTCCTGTTACCTCATTTTAAAAATAGATGGGGGGCAGCTAAATGGCACAGTAGATAGAGCATTGGCCCTGAAGTCAGGAGGACCTGAGTTCAAATCCGGCCTCAGACCAAATACTTGACACTTACTAGCTGTGTAACCCTGGGCAAGTCACTTAACCCCAATTGCCTAAAAAAATGGATGGGGTAAGCATGACTAGATGATATCTAGGGTCCCCCCCCAACTCTAAATCTATGATGTTATGCCAGGATATTATTGATCTTTATATCCCTTAGTGTCTTGTGTATAGTAAGTACTTTAAAATGATTGTTGAACAAATGAATTAATATGCAACAGAAAGGTTCAGAGGATCTGGGTTCAGATAGTGTTTCTGATGCTTACTATCTTTGGGTAAGTTAGTTTCACTGCCCGAGTTTCAGTCTCCTCATCTATAACATGAAGGGTTTGGATTCTTTTTCTGAGGTCCCTTCTATCTCTGAGTATGATCTTATGACTTAACCTCAGTACTTGTAATTAGAGTATACATATTTGTGATTTTCTCAAGGTCACCCAAGTGGAGAAGGTAAGATTTGGACCCAGATTCTCCGGCTCAAGGGCAAGTATTTTTCTTGTTTTGTTTCTTCTGCTTTACAAAGATGCTTCACAGTCCCTATGCTAGAGGAGTAGTTTTTTTTTTAATTTTCCCCATAATCAACCATTATTATCTCATATTAGCTTGATCCAGGTTCTATGGAGTAGAACTGCTGAATACAAACTGGTAGCCTGTGTACATCACAGAACAAGTACATGCAGTTTTAGGGGTGGTCTGTTTGACCCAGGAGAAATTCCCCTCCACACATGATAGAGCTGTACTTATTAAGTGACTGTTGGGAAGTTAGCTATAAGGTAACTGTGGGTTGGGAGGATATAAAAGGAGAAAATATGGCCCCTACCTTCAAAGAGCATACAGTTTAGTTGGGTAGACAAGATAAAGTCACACAAAACAATCAGACAATAATGCAAGATAACATATAATCAGATGCTAGCCTTGGGTTATGTAAGTGCTATAGGAATTTGAAAAAGGGCAAGTTAACTATGAATTGTGGTCCATCCTTAGTGAAGGAAAGCTTTGTGGAAGAGGCAGATTTGGAGGTGTGGTCTAGAAGAAAGCATAGGATTTAGGTTGGTAGAGAAAGGAAAAAAAGCAATCTAGTTAAGAGATAAAATGTGGCCAAAAGCTTAGAATTAAGAATAGGTATGTGTATATATTAAAGAAACCTACTTGTTAAAGTGTCAATGTTGGGGAACTTTTGGAGAAAATTTTAGCTAAGTAAAGTTCAGACCATTGGAAGGAGTGCATCAAATGCTAGACTGAAGAGTTCAGGCTTATCAAGAAAGAAAAAGGTTCCTTTGGAGATTCTTAGCGAATTGACAAGATGAAAGTGTTGTTTTAGAAAGATTAATTGGGCATCAATGTGTGGGATGAATTAGAAAGAAGAGAGCTGTCAGGTTCCTGGAGAAGTCAAAATTTGACATAACTTTAGAAGAATTTTCTATGCTGACTCATTTAGCTCCTGTCACATACTAGAAATAAGTATATAACAGAAAATATAACCTCAAGTTGATTCTTTGTCTTCTTTTTGAGTGCATATGAAAGTTAACACCACAAGGTTTTGCTATCCACCATTCTACAGATAGTCATAAGTGAAAAACAAGGCAAAATTTTGACCTGTGAGATCACCCTCATATCTCAATACCCCAAACCTTACCTGTGCCAGGATGCAGGACTCTTCTTTCCCTACCTCTTGCCATTGAGTGTTTTCTCCTCTAGTGCTTCCTCTTTTTCCTCACTGCTACAGATTCCAGTGCTGATCTTATAATATTGTCAAAACCCTTGCCACGATTTCATCCTTCCTTCTTCCTTCATATCATTGAAACACTTTTTACTTTGAATCACTACTGGTCAGATGGCAAGGTCTGATGGTTGGGGGTGATTACCAGGAAAAAAGGGAGGAAAGGTGAGAATACATGTAGTCTAACTTCATTTCTGTGACTGATGTTTCATGATTATATATTACTAGAAGATGGAGTCTAGGCAACAGAATTTGCAGGGACTTACTGAAAAGTTGAAATTTCCTGGATGAAAACTGAGATAGTGGGTGGAAAAGACCAAGGTGTTTGCAGCATTGAAACCTTATAATGAAATTCAGATTATGCACTTCTAGACAGGAGCTACATAATTTAAGCTTTCCTAAAGTGTCCTGTAATTATGTAGGAAACATTGCAATGGGCCATTCAGCTTCAGTCAGGGACACAATTTTTGGCAGTAGACAAATGGATTGTCTGCAAGACTTTGGCATGTATTCCTTAAGAACTGCCTAGAGTTGAATCTAATAAATTATTTTAGCTTCCTACCTTCTTGGCTGTCTTTCTAGGTGTTGGTGGAGGCTTCTGAACAAAATGGTACTAAAGGGCATTAGGTAAGGCTTATAGTAAATAAGGGGAAAGGGTCCTTTTTGAGTACAGAAAATGTTCCCACTTATTTTGATATGTGATGGGTGAAATCAGCTATTGGTGATAGGGCCTAACTGTGCTTTCAGGAAGTTTATTCTTTGGCTTTGACCAAATGTCCATTTTGACATCTGGTTATTATTTCTTTTCAGTTATTATTTTGTTGCTAAATTATCCAGAGAATCCATTATCTAGGTCTGCCTCTCTATATTTCCATGTTTCTAGCCTTTTGTTTGGTCTATAATAATATAAGCATAATGCCATATTTTTGAGATAGTGAAGACTTGTTACTTATAGAGTTGGGCATCTCTGTAGGGAAGAAGGTGTTTTGTGGAGTTTAGAGAAAATAAGACCATAGCACATCATAGGAGCTTAGGATCATGTATCTAAAATGGATGAAGCTGATCTTAGATTATTCTAAAGTAAGCCAATCATTATCTACAAACCTATATGTTATTTAGAAATCTTAGTTGTGATTTTTCTATTGAGATGTTTAGAGTGTTTTTAGGGTTGAGGACTTTTCTTGCTTTTCAGAATGTATATATTTGATCCTAAGGTTGCATTGTACTCTATTTTCGTATAGCTTTGTGGTGATTTCCATAGATGGAGATCATGTCAATGCAAACACAGTGAAGCAGAAATTAAATATACCCAAGACGTTCAATTGTGTCAGCTACGTTGGGTAATATCCATTAGCAGAGTTTATTTGCTATTTGAATAGCAACTCCCTGGTTCATTTTCTTGGTAGTAATAACAGTTGCAGCTGCAGCCCCAGAAGCAACAATGCTGCCCTCTGTAAATCAAGGTGATGTTACAGACTCACAGTTGGTATAGAATATACTTCGCTAATTATTTTTCAGTAAGTATTTTTAGAGGCAGCTAGGTGGCACAGTGGATAGACTCAGAAAGTCCTGAGTTCAAATGAGCCTCAAACACTTACTAGTTGTGTGACCCTAAGAAAGTCACTTAACCCTGTTTGCCTCAGTTTCCTCATCTGTAAATGTGCTAGAGAAGGAAATGGCAAATCACTCCAGTATCTTTGCCAAGAAAACTCTAAATGGGTCATGAAGATACAAGTATGATTGAAAAACAACATAACAAAGCAATGGGCAAATCATATCTTTTCTCTCCACAACAGCTCTCATAACCATCCCCTTCTCTCCACTCACATAGCCACTATGCTAGTTTAGGCCTTTATCACCTCTCACCCAGACTATTGTAATGACCTTTTTCTGGGTCTCCTTGCCTTCAACTCCCTGCCCATCCTCCAGATATGTGTCAAAGTGATTTGTCTTAAGTGCAGATCAGCCTATGTTCCTCTCTTACACAGTAAACACCACTGATTTCCTGTCACCTCTTACTTAAAATATAAACTCCTTCATTTGGCATTTGAATCTCATCATTACCTGCTCCCAACCTACTTTTTATGGCAGTTAGGTGGTGCAGTGGGTAATGCTGGAGCTGGAGTCAGGAATTTGTGAGTTCAAAATTGGCCTCAGACGCTTACTAGCCGTGTGATCCTGGACAAGTCAACCTTGTTTGCCTCAGTTTCCTTGTCTGTACAATGAGCTGGAGAAGGAAATGACAAGCTATTTTAGTATCTTTGTCAAGAAAACCCCGTGGACGGTATTGGCATGCTATGGTCCATGGGGTCATGGAGAGTAGGACATAACTGAATGACTGAACAACAACAAGAACAACAGTGTGCCAGGCACTGTAGTAAGTGCTGGGTATGCAAAAAGAGGCAAAATACCATGCCTACCCTTGAGGAGCTTACAATCTAATGGGGAAGACAACATGTACATACAAAGCAAGCTTATTATATAGGATAAACAGGAAATAATGAACAGAGGGAAGGCGCTACAATTAAGAGGAGTTGGAGAAGGCTTCTCATAGGAGGTGGGATTTTAGTTGAGACTTGAAACGAGGGAGATCAGTGGTCTTGGGTTTAAGTCCCACATCTGACACATCCTGGCTATGTGGCTCTAGAAGGGCTGCTAAACCTATCAGTGCACCCAACAAGTCTCTAAGACCAAATAGGGAGGCTGCTGAGTTGCCTTGGTGTAGGGTAGAGATATCAAATATGCTGGCTGTAGACAGCATATGCCCCACAATGCTAAAATGTGTGGCCTGAATCAGGTTAAAATGTAGCTCCTATCTGATTTTAATGTGTTGATGTATTAATAAAAGAGAAATATATAAACATGTGTGGTTTTTCTAAGTCAATATGCAGCCCACAGTGATCCTCATGTAGGGTTTAGTGGCCCCTGTTTCTATTTGAGTTTGTCAACCTAGTATATAGAGTTCTGTCATTGAGTGTTCCAAATATCAGATGAATTCACAGGTTTGGTTGGGTGGAGAAACGGTGCTTTTGTAACCTATGGCATCCCTAGTGGATCACATTTAATAACCTATTGACTCACTGAGATAATATGTGGTTTTTTTTATATACAATAATGCTACAAAATAAATTTGGGTCAGCAAATTTTCAGAGATAGTATTCCAAGGCTTTGCTTATTCATATCCTCAGGGGAAACTAGGTGATGCGGTGGATAGAGTGCTGGGCTTAGGAGTTACAAAGACTCATCTTTGTGAGTTCAAGTCTGATCTCAGACACTTGCTAGCTGTGTGACCCTGGGCAAGTCACTAAATCCTGTTTGCCTCAGTTTCCTTATCTGTAAAATGAGCAAGAGAAGGAAATGGCAAACCACTTTAGTATCTTTGCCAGGAAACCCCAAATGGGGTCATAAATAGTCAGATACAACTGAAACAACTGAACAACAACATTGGGCAGTGGTGATGAGGAGGAGAGGGTGTAAGGCTGATAGGAAAGTCACCTGCAACTCTGGGTTGCATAGATGAGAGCCAGGATATAGAAAATAATGCTAGATTTGGCATCAGAGAACCTAGCTTCAAATCCTGGCTCTTCTACCTCTTGCCCTTGATGAGGTCCTTAACTTTCCTGGGCCTTTATTTTTTCATCTTTCAAATGAAGGAGATAGGTGATCTCTGAGTTTCTTCCCATCTCTAAATCCTGTGGTAAGAGGAAAAGAATTGCAGGACAGACTTCCTTTCCATACATGTGCAAATTTTATAGCCCTAGTTCCTCTGCCCAAAGCTGGCTCCATAAACGCACTGCCCACCGGTCAGTAAAGGAGCATATTTTAAGGGCTTACCACATGCCAGACACTGTGCTAGGTGCTAAAGATTCAATAACAAAAAGGAAACAGTCCCTGCCTTCAATAAGCTTATTGTTTGTGGGAAGAGATAGCATATACATAAATATCTACAAAATACATACACGGTAAATACAAGGTAAATTTTGGGGAGAATATCAGTAGTTTAGGAGATCAATAGTATCAATTCTATAATTATAAGTTCTTCAAGTATGCAAAGTAACTATTACTATGCCCAACAATTTTTAATTCTTTTGACTATTATTCTACCATTTTAGAATAATTTCATTGGGACTTTAAGCCTTTAAAAATTTAAAATATCCTCTTTTAAAAAAAACAGGTAGGGTTCATAGCTTCATTATTTGTTAGGATTCTCATTGGCTAGAACCATATCAAGAATTAATTGGAAGCCAATTGGAAACAAGAATGGGACACAGGAAAGGGAAGAGGAATGGTTGGTAGTGGAGACAGATGGAGATCCAGAAACAATTTTCATCATTTTACCTGGGACTGCATTAGCCTGTACTGCTTGAGATGATCTAGACTCATAAAATTTTAGAACTGAAGAAGACCTCTACAGACATTTTTATTTTATTCTGGTAAAACAGCATTTAAATTCAGGTCTCTGAATACCACTATAGTGAGGGCTCTTTTGACTAAGCCAGAATTACTTATTTCTTTCATTTTCACCTTTGCTTTACATGTGTAGCTAACTGCCCAACAAGATAATGCATGCAATCATGTAAGGTAGTTTCGAAGGGTTTGTGCTCTCTCTCTCCCTCTGTCTGTCCCTCTCTCTCTCTCTCTCACACACACACACACACAGATACACACAACACACACACACACACACACACATGTTGGGGCATGACCAGCAACAAGCAAGAGTGGTTATGGATTTAATCTATGAGCATAGAGCACAGATAAGTTAACTGACCTGCTCAGACTTTAAATTCTTTTCCTCAACCCCAATAGCAGTATATTTTAACTAACTGAACTAACCATACTTGTAGGAATACAGTCAGAGAGTTAAACTGAATGGGAATTGATTTTTTTGTTTTTGCAGAAGTTTGAAGAATATACCCTGGTCAATGGGACTTCCCCCACCCCCAAAGATTAGGAATAGAAGAAGTTGCTATGTGTAACCAAAGGACTTATAATTTATGGAATGTCACAAATATTACCCAGATAATATTCCAACAAAATATTATATTTCATAATAATATAATATAAAAATATTTTATAATAATGAAAAGTAAGTCACAAAATAGTTATTTTTGGTAATTTTTCTATAAATAGTATTTTAAAAAGTTAACATTCTAAACTTCAGTTTTCGACGAGATTGCTGTGTAGTACTAGGGTTGGGGTGTGGATAATATAGGACTAGACGACCTATCTTTAGGGTCTCTTTTGATTAAAGATTAGTTGATTAATAAATACTCGGTGATTGATTAAATCCTGAAGTATTTTTTAAAATTGGAAACAAATTTCAGTAAAGTATAAATAAGACAACAAAAGTGGAACTTTGTTTGCCTAGTAAATGCATCAAGTTGTCTCAGAGTGTTTATTGAACTTTGTTCCACAGTGAAATTACTAGCACAGTATATTCATTTAGAAAGCTAAATGTTTTAAAGTAACACAGAATTTGGCCATTTTCTTCATTAAATACTACCCCCAAAAGTTATATTTTAGTAAAAAAAAATCATCTGATATTTATTTATATAACTATATTCTATGACAGGTTTATATTTTAATAATATTCCCATATAAATATGCAGAATATTCATATCTGTTACAGATTATTTCTGTGTAATATCTACAAGAAATGAAACAGAGACCCCCAAAGTTAGCTCTTTGGTTCACTGGCCTTTTGTCAAAGCTGCATACTACTGGAAAAGAGTAATTCAAAATCTTGCCAAACTTCAGAATTCTATCTTATGAATTACTGCAATGTAACTAAAAAGTCAAAGCTATTCCTTTTTTTTCCCCTTTTTTTTTAAAAAAAGAGAACCAGCTTTGAAAAGAAAAGATTCTTTCCTCTGCAGACACTTTATGGGTTTTGGAATCAATAAAAACTGGTATGTAAGTTGACACCAAAGCTAATGAAATACAGTTAGACTTTCCCTGCCCTCCTTCCTGCTTCCATCTTTTTGCATTGTCTCACCTTTAAAAACCTGATTTGTATTTGTATACATGTGAGATCACAATTTCATTGTCTGACAGACACTTTCACCTACATCCTTCCCTTCCCCTCATTTGGCAGCCGGTTGGGCTTCTTCCTGACTTGAATACCACATTCCCTAGTTATTCAAGCTCAGTCATTAGCACCCTGTCCCCCTACTGAAATTATGAATGAAAAGCCTTGTTGTTCTTTACAAATAACTCAGGCTTCCTCAGTCAGTCAAATTCAAATGGAAGTGACTGCCAAACAAAGGGGCTGTATGATGGACAGTCCTCTCAGCAAGTGATCAATGCCCACAGGAAGTTTTTTAAGACACAATATAGGTAGAGCAGCTTGGGCGTTCCCCTGTGGACAAGCCTACTGAAGGAGGTTGAGAGAGGGGAGTTCTTTGTGCCTATGTGGGAGCACTGTGAAAAAAAAAAAAACCAATAGCACAAACACAGGAAGTTGTGAGATAATTGTATGTAGAATCACTTTTCTTTCTTTCCCTGGAGACAACTACACCTTTATTAAATTTTGCTCCAAAATGAAGGGATGCTCCCCATCTTAACCAACCCCCCCCAAAAGCCCCAGCAAAAACAAAGGCACCAACCACTTATTTGGTTTTGAATGCTGCACTGTGCTAGTGGGTTCCATACTTGGAGCTGCACAACCCCCTGCTGAGAAGTTGCATTGTCCTGGGCTCCCTTTTCACAACAGGGGAAAAAGTAATTGACAGGCCGATTGTTTGGCCAGGCCCCCCCAACTGTTTTAAAATACTGGAAGGCCCCAGTCACACGTTGTCAATAATAGCTGTCGGAGGTGAGGAGTAAAGAAGGGCTGTTCAGGAAACAGTTTGAGCTCTTCAAGTGGACAGGCCTCAGTGACTTCTCCTACACTCTGGCTGCCATAAGCAGCTCATTCAAAAATAACCTTAAAGTAATAAATCAAACTTGTTTCCTGAACCATACAAGGAACAGCTGGTTATTTTTCCTCACTTTTTTTTTTAAGACACACACACACACACACACCACACACAACAAAAAGAGGGAGGGAAAGAGATTTTAGTACAGGAAATCAAGCATGTCAAAATTTGGCAAAACAATTTGGATGATTTAGCAGTTAAACATCTTTTTTTCCCCCCTCACTGTTATGCTTTCATCAGACTTTCTTATTTGACTTTTCCTTTTTATATTTCATGCCATCATTCTCCTTGCTATGAGGAATATCCTTGTCCCTGTTTTTTTTTTCCCCCATCCCAAAGACTGAGGGAAATTTAGTATCTCTTTCCTTGACTATTTCCTGTGTATTTTCTAATGCATAGGTCAAAAGCCTCAATTTATGATACAGTCAAACTTTTTTTTTCCTTCAGAAGGAAGAGTGAGGACATATATCTACAAATACCCTTTTCCTCTGAGATTACCTATTTTGGAATCATGAAGATAAAACCATTAATTATTCATTGGCTTAGAACCCCAAATTCAGTCCATGCATCTTAATTTGAACAGCTCTGCATTTTGAGATAGTATATTTTGTGTTTCTCTCCATGAATATGTTTGCCTCTTGAGCTGTGGCAAAAATCTGTCATTTTTTTGTTGATCTTATCAATCACTTGAAAAAAGCCCAAACACATAGAGAAATAATGCTCTTCAGTGAGGTATTTCCGTTCATTATCGCTTTTACAAAGCAAATGGTCTAAACTAAAATTCAATGTAATTTAACATGTTTCAACAAATAACATTACAAAATCCTTTGGGTTTTGTTTGTGAATTTTTGCTTTCATTTTAGAGTGGGTGGCACATTAATTAAAAGAAAAGATGCATTTTCCCCCCTGGATCCACCAAATACTTTAAAGCTCTGTGGTGAGAATGAACATAAATCCGTTTGACCCAACTGAAATGTAATCTAAATAAGTTAATATTAACACTGGGGATCAGTTGTTCAGAGAATTTGCCTCCACTGGTATTTAAAGCCTCATTCAATAAATTTAAAAAAAAAAGATTGTTGCTCTCAAGTTGGCAGTAAATCACCAATTACAGGGTACAGTTTAGGATACCTCTCACATGGACAATACATCTATTTTTCTTTCTTAAGTTATTATTAATTTTTTTTTCCAGAGAAAGTTTTCATTTATAGTAAAACCAGTTTTAGGACAAGGTATGTTTATAGGAAACTAACAATGAAATTCCATTTTGCAAAAGATGTGTATAAACATAGACACAATTCTCCTTTTTTGTTTGCAGTAGGTAAAAATGCCATACTAGGGCAGATAAGTTCATCTTTGTGCTATAAGGGTGTACTAACATCCAGTGTATACATGCTGTGTTTGTCTTGGCACAGATGTCTGCAAATCCAGCAGTGGGTGGGGTTTCTATATCAATGTTTCTTCCAAATATGGTTGGCATTTTTCCTGTACCTGTTGTCATGTATAATTGTTCCCTCTCTGTTTTAATATTCAAATATGCTTTACTTGGCCTGCTTGACAGAGGTTGGAATTTATTGAGAAATTTTTATTGAAATACTCAAAATGGCAGTTTCCTGGGGTTGGCATCATGTATATACTACAATATATTGATATCTATTTATCTCTGCTATATAGACATATGAGAAGCAACATGAGAACCAGACAGAAGTGGGTCTATCTCTGTTCCATACTGGCTGTGTGAGCCTGGGCAAAATTCTTAACCTGTCAATGTTCCAAGACAATTGGTGGCAGAAGGTACACATATGTATAGGTAAAAGGGAATTTCCTTACCTGGGAATTCCCTGTACCAGTGAAATCACAGGTCTAGTCCCTATCTCCAGATAGATATACACATGTTGCATGCCTGTATGGAAGAATTATGATAGCATATTAATGTGTAATTTTCTAGAACTATGTAAGTCACATTTTCTCTATAAACCAATAATTTTCCAACTAGCTGTGAGATAGATGACCAGGCACAGATTTACTGAAGTGACTATCTTCCTCCCCTGTGGTCTTACCAACTCTTCTTCTTGGCTACTGTGGACTCCAGGCTACAGGGGGGCAAGATAGCAAGTGTATACTGTACATGTAATGTTCAGATTTGCTTTCTCACCTTCTATTAAGTTGCTGACTTCACAGCTTGCCCCAAGAGTGGATTTCCTGTGCTGTCATTTACACTCAGTATCTCACTAAACTCTCTTTTTGTCACTCAGTCTTTGAGACAGAAGGGGGCGAGATAACCAATCTAGACTGCTTGTATTTGCTTAGTGGATAAAGTAAAGGACTTGGAGTCAAGAGCCTGGAGTTCTTATCCTAACTTTGGAACAGCCTTCCTAAATGACTTTGAAAAAGTCATTTGACCTCTTTATTCCTTAGTTCACCCCTCCCCCAATCTATAAAATGGAAACCATCATCTTTTTTAAAAATCATGAAGATGTGGTATGTTAATGAAAAAAAAATATCTAAAATGTGCTTAGAGCACTCAGGAAGGAAAAAAAAAGCTTTTATCAGATAATGCAGACATCCTCATCCTCTTTGTAACTAGATCAGGAGTCACTGCTGGTTGCTCATTGCTTCAAGAAGCCATTCTCCTTACAATTCAGCAAACATGATGCATGAATTTTCAGATTATCTTGGTCTCTTTTCTCTGGTCTTGCTAGAAGATCTTCTGGACATGTGAACACATTTCTGGAAATGTAGACACATTTCCAGAAGATGAAAACGGTCTCTGCACACGTCATCTGTGTGTAGAAGAACTTAGGGGCGAAAAAGCAAAGGGAAAGAAAGAAGGAGTATGTAGGTATGTGGGGGTGGGGTGATGGTGGCATGTTGAGTGAAGGGTACTCTGAGTGACAAGTAAGGTCGGGATGCCGTAGGAAGAATGACAATAGGGGCAGAAAGAGGGGTGTGCATATTTATTGTATTCGGGGCTATGCACACACAAACAGGGTTGGATTGGCCTCTGGGGCATGGAACCTTTTATTCAGGGGGCTCCCTCTGTGAGGGGGTGGAGTTGGGGGACAGGCAGGGACATGGGGAATGACTTTCTGCAACCTAAAGGCCTTTTTGGCAAGATAGAGAAATTCTGTATCTATATATACTAGGGTCCTTTTTTTTCTTTTTATTTCCATCATATGTATGGATGAGGTGCAGCTCTGGGGAGAAAAAGAATCTAACAAACAGAGCTGTCAAGGCCCATTTATTCCTACTCCTTCATTTTACAGATGAGGCAAATGAGGCCCAGAATTGATAAATGACTTGCCCAAGGTCACCCAAGAAATGTTAGAGTCAGGACTAGAACTCACATCTTGTCACTCAAAAGGCATTTATTCTTTTCATGTCTAAATGGCCCTCCATTTCCATTTTTGACTTTGGATTAATAGATACCCTTAGACCACCCTAGAGTTTCTTGAACACAGACTTTCATACATTTTCATGGATGTCTTGCTAGGTCTTTTGGAAGGCCACCTTATCCTTTTGATTTCGCACTGATTGCACTTATGGTATTATGTGTCATACTACCCCAACTGTTTATGTCATTGAGCATTTCAGATGGAACGATGCGTTTATTCACATTGTTTATGTTGTGTTGGTTCTGAAGGTTAGGATGGCTCTGAAGAATTTCTCTTTGCTCTGGGTTCTCTTTGGCTCTGTTTTTTTTTAAAACAATTAAAATGGCAGTTTAATAAATAGATCAGAATACAGTGAAATTAGCCATTACTAAGAATAATTATTAAATATTAAAAATATTATTAAAGATTTGAATTATTTAAACAGCCTCTTAAACAAACAAAAAAGACAGGCCCTTTTGTTTTCAAAGACCACAGAACATAGTGCTTTGTGCTCCCTCTGCTGGCTTTCCTGAAGCAGTTAAGGGACAAACTCCCACTGACGTGAGAGAAGTAGAAAAGATGCCCAATAAAATGATTATTATTTGTATTTCAAAGAGTTTCTGCGTTTACTTTCTCATTGACCAGCAGAAATCATCATTTTTGTTTGCTCATGAAAACTCATTATTTTTTGTTTTTTCCAAAGTGAACCGATTCAAACAATATGGATGTCTTCAGCAGGAGAGGTAGTATGCCTAGTGGATGGAACACTGGATTGGAATCCAAAGACCCACGTTCACATTCTACCTATCTCACTACCAATGTGTAGTTGGGCAACTTGCCTGACCTCTCTAAGCCTCAGTTTCCTGATTTGTAAAATGAAGAGGGTTGGTTTAGATAGGCGGATCTTAACCTGCAGTCTCTAAATTTGTTTTTTTCAATACTTTGATTACTTCATATAATTAATTTCCTTTATAATCTTATGAATTTTATTTTATGCATTTAAAAATATCATTCTGACGAATCCATAGACTTCACTAGACTGCCAAAGAGTTCCATAACACATAAAAAAGTTTACAGACCGTGGTCTAGATGGACGATCTCCTCCAACTCTAACCCTGTGATCATATGAGGTTGGCAATATCTATCATCTTTTTCCTTCTCTTGCTTTTAAAAGCATCATTTTTTTTCCCTTTCCTAATACCATACGTTGTAAAAATTGATATTTTTCTTTGGGTAAGTCCTTGTCAATTTGTTCTCAGTAATAGTTCTTATATTCAATTGGCTATCTCAGTGCAAAACTCATCGTCCTTACTCAGAACAATGAAGAAACCAAGTGGCACAAGTACACACATTTCAGTGGAAGTTATCACAGCCCCTGAGTAGTTTATACAGCGAAAAGGAAAGAGGAGATATAGGAGGTACTATGTAGTTACTTAGCAACTGCTTGGAAAGAACCAATCCCAAATACTGCATTTGCCCGTTTTCATTGTGTGGCCAAGAGAGCAACTGATAACCTTACTGGTGTTCTTATATGGCATGCCTGTCATTCAAAATAGCTGTGTGTAGACACAATTTGAGTCAGCACAGATTTCAAAAACAGTCAAGACTGAGTATACTGACCTCATTTCCTGTGCTCTACATACTAAGTAAGGTATAGAGTGAAAGTCAGAATCAGAATGTCACTATTTACCTCATAAAGTTGTTGTGTGAAAGATGCCACATAAATAGCAGGTAGGTATTTAAATAATGTTGACTCTTAGTGAAACCCTTTGTAATTTGAACTCTTGTTCTTTTAAAGCACAGTTAGCCCTAGGCAAACTGTGAAGTAGGGAAGTTTGTTTTTGTTAAATTCTCACCTTCCCTTTCAAGGTGGGAGAGGCCTTTCTCTCACCTTATCCTTCCTTCTTCCCTTCTGGTGTTTCGTCCTTTTTTCCTTTTCTTTTCTCTGTTTGTGAACCAATCCCTTTTGAAGTGTTAGCTGATAGGGCTTAAGGTGTAACCATATTCAGGGTATTTTTGCATTAAAAATGATTCTGATAACATCTTATTGTTATTTATTTTTTTCTTTTTTAAAATTCTGAATTTAAGCACCAAATAAAATGGGCATTTCTATATACAAATTGGGGCAGCTAGGTGGCACAGTGGATAGAGTGCCAGTCCTGGAGTCAGGAAGATTCATCTTCTGGAGTTCAAATCTGACCTCACTTACTAGTTGTGTAACCCTGGGCATGTCATTTAACTCTGTTTGATCTGAAGAAGGAAATGGCAAACCATTCCAGTATCTTTGCCAAGAAAACCCAAATGGGGTCATGAAGAGTTGGACACAACTCAACAACAATGACAATATACAAATTAGAACAGAAAGAGGACTGTACATGAAATCACACATTTTCATTATCTTGCTTTTTCTTTGAAGCTTACAATAAATCCGATACACTCCTGTCAAAGCTGTCCTGCTTGTTTGTGTTTTCTTCTGCTCTATTCTCTAAAAATTGAAAGTCTTCTCTTAATTCTTGATAGATACTATTTGCCACATTAAAGAAAGGTGTATTTATTCTTGTTCTTTTTAGTGTCCATAACAGAAATGGGAGTTAGTAGGGTTTTTTTGTTTGTTTGTTTGCTTGGTTTTTTTGTTGGTTTTGAAAGCTTTGGTTATTTGGGATTCCTATTTTAATATGGGACTCTTGCAGACATAAAAAAAATCTTCAAGGAACTCATGGTTGACTTTTAGGTGGCAAGATAGACAGTATAAGAGATATTTAGGTGCTGGGAATCTTGCCCAGTTTTGGAGAAGTAGATGGGAGTCTCTACTTTGGGGTTCAAAGCCTTTTGACTAGCCAGGGGTAGGTCACAGCTCCTTTGAGTCTCATTTTTCTAATCTATAAGAATGAGGTAAATGCTACCCTTAGTGCTTCCCTTCAAGGGCTGTTGTGAGGCTCAATTTAAATAATATCTTATAATATTTTGCAAACTATCATCAAGGAGCTTACATACATTTCAATTGTAATCATTACATAGGCAGCTGGCTATTCCTCCCCCTACTAAGTTTGACTCTGCTTCAGAGATTACTTAAGAGATTGCCCAGGCTGACCGCTTTCTTCTCTGAGGGCCTGTGTATTTTAAGGTTAATTCTACATAGTTTAGCACCCAATGATGCTTCCTTAGCTCAATCCTTCCTGAAGGCAGTTATTCATCTGCTCTTCTTTCCTACCGCACAAAGTGCTTAACTCAGTGCTAGGCTCACCTTAGAGACTCAATACTTGTTGACTGGTGTTTCTTACCTCAATGCAGCCTGAAAACTGTCCTATCAACTAGGATGTTCTTGTTCAGAATTAAATCATAAAAAGTTTAACTTTGTAGTTAAATGTAATGAATGTTAAATGAAAGGGCATGTTTTCTAAAAATTCCACTTATAGAGCTCAAATTGATTCATTTAAAATGATTAAATACTCCCAAAAATATTACTTCCATATATAAAGCAGAATACAAAAAGGGGATTCTCTACATAATTGTGAATTTCCATTTCATCTTACTTGCTTTAAAATATAGTGACAATAATAATAATAATAATAATAATAATAATAATAATAGTAATAATAGTAGTAGTAGTAGTAGTAGTGGTAGTAGTAATACACATTACTTTCATAACTGTCCTGCTTGTGTTTCTTTTGAACTTCCTCTTTTCAGTGCATTTTAAATAGTGGTTTAAATAATAAAGAAGGCAATTTTTGGCATCACTAGTGCTAACCTCTTCCTCCTCAATCTAGATGGGGAACTGGACCTATAATCAGTAAGAATTCAGTTCAAATCCTGCCTCAAATACTTATTATCTATTTGATTATAGGCAAGTTAGTTAAGTCTCAGTTTCTTCATCTATAAAACGAAGGTTGTAAAAGCATCTCTTCACAGGTTTGTGAGGATTAAATGAAATAGCACATATAAAGTGCTTTGAAAGCCTTAAAGCATCTTATGAATTCTATCTATCTATCTATCTATCTATCTATCTATCTATCTATCTATCTATCTATCTATCATATATTTATTATTTAGCATAAACATTTTCCAAAAAGTCTTAAAAGGTAATTTTGAGGGGAAAGCATTAGCTTCTGGGGGATTAGGAAAGGCCTAATGTCAAAGGTGGCAATACAACTGAGCTCTGAAGGACACAAAGGATTCTTAAGAGGCAGAGGTTAAGATGTAGTGCATTCCAGGGATGGGAGATAAACTGTTCAGAGGCTGGAAGATGGGAGATCTCATACCATATGTAAGGGACAATAAAGGTCAATTTGACTGCATTAGAGTGAGTATGAAGTCAATAATGTATATAGGAATTGAAAAGTTGGTTGGAACCAGGATTTGAAGAACTTTTAAGTACTGATAAGAGGAGACTGTATTTGATCTTAGAGTTAATCGTTCTGTTTTGAAGCCCTGTTCAGACTAAAGCCAAAGTTCTTTGAGTAAATTCACATGGCATGCAGAGGCTAGAAGGTGATAATAGTGAATAGGCACAGCAATGAAAGCAACAAGAGACATTTTGATGATGTTGCCAACTGCCTGCTGCTTACAGCATAAAGTCTAAACTCTGCAGCCTTGCATTATGGGATCTCTGCAATCTGATTCCATGTTGCCTTTTCAATGGTATTTCTGCCAGTACTCTTGCACATCTTTTCATGTCATTCTCTGTTCCAGGAATGCCCTCTCTTTTCATTTGCACCTGTTTAGATTGTTCCTAATCTTATTGTAGAGACATAGCATGGTAGAGTGGATGAGGCACTGGTCTTGGAGATAGGAAGACCTTTAAATCTTGCTTCAGACACTAACTGTTAGTGTTATCTTGAGTAGGTAATTTGATCTCTCTATCCTTCAGTTTCCTAATTAGTAAAATGGGGAAGTTGGACTCTAAGATCCTTTTCAACTCTGAATCGATGATACTATGATTCCCATTGTTTAAACATCATCTTCTCAATTCAATAATCTTTGATGACATATACAAGTTATTTTGCTTTTGTACTCTGTGGAACTATTCAGGATTCTCTCTCAATTGAATGTGTTCTCTCATTCCACCAAATATCCCCCTCCACCCCCCAAACCCCAATTTTTCTCTTGGGATTTATCTTTTGCCTAGTACTGGAGTTATGTTTTTACATGTTTTGTCTTCTTTAATAGATCATAGGCTACTTAAGATCAAGGACAGTGATTTATTCTTCTTTGATTTCCTAGCACAGGGCATCTGATATAGTAAGTACTTAACAAATGCTTGAATTGAATTGCAGTGAACAGAGGATCTTCAGCTTTTCTCTTCTCATTCCCTGTGGCATTTAAGGAGAAGTTCATGAGCCATGGTTTAGCTTTCTCAGTAGAGTCACAGATAGAAAGCTGGAAGAAAGCTTAGTGATCATCTAGTCCTGGGGTTCTTAATCAATACATAGCATTACAAAGGAAATAAATTATACTGGAATGTAGTTGTCAAAATGCTAACGCTCCCTCCAAAATTCTTGTAATACCAGGTTAAGGACCCCTATATAGTCTAATCTTTTCATTTTTCTAGATGAAGATACTGAGGACTAGACAGGTTAAATAATTTGCTCAAGGTCATTCATGTAGCAACTAGCAAAACTAATTCATACCTGACTTCAGTCACAGAATTTTCTCCTGCACTACGTGTTCCCTTTCTATAGGAAGTAGCTCAGTAACCAATAAACCTATAGAATTGAAGTGAACTGATCTAATCCCCAAACTGCTGGGGATTAAATATTTATGTATAATAACACGTGCATATGTATATGTATATTTCTTAAAAGGTGAAATGACTTTGAAAATTAAACCAAGAAGGTGAGAGTAGATATTTAAAATGGAAACCAACATAATTGTACTACAACTAATATTTCGTAATATATGTGCTTGGGGAACATTCTGTGGAAACCATGTTATTTTTTATGTGTATGGGATCTGTGTGGGGGCTCTTTTCCTTGACACATATGGATAATCAGTTTTCCTAATGAAAGCTATTGTACTGTTACCATGGTAGCTCTCAATTATTTTATCAACAGGTAATAGAATTCACTTTCTAGCAACTTCATAGAAAGGATAGTTAACACCAGATTAGAGTACACTAATGAATGCCATTTATCAGAGTTCAGGAGAGCCCTGAGCACCTCATTAGTTTCATTATGGCCTTTACCTTGATTTTTTTTTTTAAATTTGAGGTGATATAGTACTTTATGTAATGAAATAATTAAAAAATTCTATGTGAACAGTTTTCTTTAACATTAGTTAGCATTTGATAACTTTTGTTGCTGGATTACTTAATGAATACATGAAGAAGATAATTTAAGTGAGGCTTGCTGTTTTTATAGGCTCTCAAAGTGGGAGATACCACCCCCTGGGGGATGCTGGAACTATTCAGGGGGCTGGTAGTAGCCTTGGATGCAACTGGGAGGCATTGAATAAAAATAAGAGGGCAATGGAAGCATAAGGAGAGAAGAAAGATAAGAAAATTTTGAAAAACCATTCATATATGTTTCATCTGTTGTGCAACAGAATTAAGGTGGTAGTGATTATGTTATTTTCCAAATAAATACACAAAATGAAAATTATAAGCTAGCAGTGGTCAAGTGTTGACAGACAAGCTTGTTGCCCATTGTCATGAAGTCTAACATGCATCGGCAGGCATATGTGAGTGTAATGACTTGTTTACAAAAGATACTATATGGTTACATGAGGCAATATTGTATCATCAAAATTTTAATGCAGGAAAACCCCACAAATTTACAATAAACTATTAAATTTAAGATGAGTCTCTTTTTTTGGCTTTTTTTTTTTTGGTGAGCTAATCAGGGTTAACTGACTTGCCCAGAGTCACTCGTAAGTGTCAAGTGTCTGAGGCCGGATTTGAACTCAGGTTGTCCTGACTCCAAGGCCAGAGCTCTACCCACTGTGCCAGTTTGCTGCCCCAAGATATGTCATTTTTTGAAAAAAAATGTTTTATGTGTTTTTTGAAATGATGTAAATTTAAAAAAAACATTAAAGGATTAAAGAAAGTAAAATTTCAGGGGGACACTGAGCAATTTTTATTTTTTGAAAAGAGGGCGATAGGCCAAATAAATTTGAGAACCTCTGTTCTAGATGATACATTCTTGGCCACTCAATAGCAGATATTGTTTAGTGAAGAGAATCAATAACTATCTGTTTTCTTGTCTGGGATGTGCCACTGTGAGACTTTAAACATTCTGTGTCTTCATGTGGACTTAGGTTTGTTATGCAATGGAGATAATGATGTTCACTTGCATGCTTCCTTCTCCCTTCATTCCCTTTATGTTGTAGAATGAAAACTGTATTTGGAGGCAGAAGATCTTGATTTGACTCTTGCCCATGCTACTTATAACCTTTTGTCAAATCATTTAACTTCTTTGGGCCTCAATTCCCTCATCTGCAAAATGATGAGCAGATTGGAGGTAGCATGAGGCAATGGAATGATACTAGATTTGGAGTGATAGACCTATGTTCAAAACTCTAGTTAATGTTATTTACTATCTCTGTGACCTTCAGCTGATGACCCACTCCTTCTGACCCTCAGTTCCTCATCTGGATGATATGGCCCCTAAGTTCCTGTCTGACTTTAAGCTTATGATCTTTTGTTCATGTGGTTCTGTACATCTGGAATATCCTCTCCACTTCTTCTTTGCCTTTTAAATTCCTACTCATCCTTTAAGGTTCAACACTAATGTCACTTCCTTTTAGCTTTCTCAGATCTCATCATCACCGAAACTCTTTTAGGTAGCTTCTGTCTTGGCCCTTGCAAAATACTTTGTTTTCATCTAGTGCAGTTATCATATATGATTGTTCATTATAGTTAGTTTCTTAAGTATTTTATTCTTAACACATTATAAGATCCACCAAGGCAAGTACTATGTACTTTGATCTCTCCCAGTCAGCCAGTAATTTACCTACTACATGCCAGGCACTATGTTAAGGGCTGGGAATATGAAAAAAGGCAAAAACCACATCCCTGCCTGCAAAGATCTCACATTATAATGGGAGAGATTTCATGCAAAAATTTGTACATCTAAGATTGTATCTAGTGTGTGACAGGGATCTCACCCTCTCTCATCCCAAGCCCCTATGAAACTTAGAAAGAATGCACAGTAAATATAATAGGAGATTGGCCAATAAGCCCAGTCTTTACAAGGATGTGCAGAGTGATCCATAGAGACAATTCTAAAGAGGAATTTGGAGCATACAGAGATATTGTGTAACTGGTTCCTATTTGCTAATCATGTGGTAAACAGAAGCCCCTTTGATGAACTACGTAGCAGGAATTGGGGGTCCATTCAAAAGGCATTTGTCATCTAGAGCATGTACCTTTTTTTGGTATGACTCCTTCCCCTGCTGACATTCTGATAACAGAAGAGAAATAATACAGTAAGGGGAGATGCGTTGGGTCCTTACCATCAGATGCCAACATCTGGTCTATGCATGTGATTGTTTCTTTGTCTTAATGTTTCTTCTTTCATTTTAGGTGAAAGAGAGCAGAAGCCACAAGATTATGAGCTTTGAGAGGTCAGGAGAGTCAGTGAATCCAAGAGTACAATCCATGCTAGGTTTTGTAGCAAGCCAGTTTAGCTTTGAGGCCCTGAAGAGCAGGGACCCAGCCCAGCGGTAGCTAAGATGAGGGCTCATCCAACAGTTGTGCTTCATTTGGACTTGAACTTGGTGAAACAAGTGGTCTGTAGAGACTGTGTTAAGTCTGAGCTCATTCTCCAGTTGGAGGATTGTGGTATGGGGAGAGTGTGCCCCCAAGTGTTTTGGGGTGGTGGTGGAGTGTTTGTACTTCTGTTCTTGCTCTATCTTCGAAGTAAATATCTCTTTGTAAAACTAATTAATTAAATGGAGCTAAAGTATTAGTAGGGGAACAATACTGGAATGGGGACTTTAGCCAATAACAATAGAGATAGATATCCCTGTCCCCCAAGGATTCTTCTAAAACCCCAAGGGGGAGATGTAGGTGGTCTCACTCTAAAAGAGTGCTTTAATACTTGATTTAAATGTAAATGAAGAAAGAAAGTACTATCTGGTGGGGATAGTGGAAGGAGATTGGGAAAGACTTCCTGCAGAAGATTATATTTGAGCTAAGAATTAAAGGAAGTCAAGGAAGCCAGAGGTGAAGGGGAGGAGTGAGAGCATTCTAGGCATAGGGAACATCCAGTGAAAAGTTACAGATTAGGAGGGGAGGTGTTTTATGAAAAGAATAGAAGAAGTCCAGTGTTTCTGGATCATAGGGTATGTGGAAGAGAATAAAAAGTAAGAACAGAAAGGTAGGAAGAAGCCGGGTTATATAGCATTTTTAAAGCCAAAAAGAGAATTTTGTATTTGATTTAGAAGTATTAAAGAGCCACTGGAGCTTTGTGAGTAGGGGATTTCATGTTAGGCCTTTCATTTTAGGAAGATCACTTAGGCAGAAGTTGTGGAAGGATCATAATGGAGAGAGACTTGAGGCAGGGAGATCAATCAGAAGTCTATTGAGGTAGTCTAGATAAGAAGTCACGATGGCCTTTACTAAGGTGGTGGATGTGTGAAAAGAAAGAATGTAATGTAGATGAGAGCTGTTGTGAAGATAGAAATGACAAGATTTGGCCATGAATTGGATGTGGGTGGGCTGGAGGGAGGTGAATGCAAGTGAGAAGTGAGAAGAGACCAAGGTAGCAAACTTGGGTGACTAAGAGGATGGTGATGCCTTTGACAGTAACAGGGAGGTTTAGAAGAGGGGAGTTTTTTTTTTGTTTATTAGCTTCTGTTTTTTGGTAGACAGATAATGAGTTCTGTTTTTGGACATGTTGAATTTTAGAACTGGGACATACAATTTGAAATGTTTTAGAGGCAGTTCATAACATAAGACTGGAACTCAGAATAGAGGTTAAGCCTGTATATACAGATCTGGGAATTATCATTGTAGAGATGACAGTTGAACCTAATAAGATCACCAAGTGTGATTGTATAAAGGAAGAAGAGAAGAGAGTCCAGAACAGTTGTTTGTTAGTGGACATGACTTGATGAAAATCCAAAAAAGACTGAGAAAAATGCTAAGACAGGTCACAGAAGAAAAAAAAAAGAGAACAGTGTAACCAAAATCAAAAGAGGAAAGAGTATTTTTAAAAAAAAATTTTTATTTATTTATTAAATATTTTCCAATTACATGTGAAAAATTTAAATATTCTTTTAAAAAATTGAGTTCCAAATTTCTTCCTCCCTTCCCTCTCCTTCCTCTTGTGAAGGCAAACAATGTGATATTGATTATGCATGTGAAGTCATGCAAAACATATTTCCATATTAGCCATGTTGCAAAAGAAAACACACACACACACATAAAACCCCCAAAATGAAGAAAAATGTAAAAAAAGTATGCTTCAATCTGCACTCAGATTTCATTAGTTCTGTCTCTGGAGATGGATAGCATTTTTCATCATGCATCCTTTGGAATTGACTTGGGTCTTTTTTTTGATCACAGTAGCTAAGTCTTTCACAGTTGATCGTCATTACTGTGTAGAATGTTCTCCTGGTTCTGCTCACTTCACTTTGCATTGGTTCATATAACTCTTCCCAGGTTTAGGAAAACATATCTTAAGAGGAACTAGGGATCACAATGTTAAAGGTAGTAGAAACTCAAGAAGGATTCAGCTAGAGAAAAGACCATTTGATTTGGCAACTAAAGGATTATTAGTAACTTTGAAGAGAGCAGTTTCAATTGAATGATGAGGATGAAAACCAGATTTGAGAGGGTTCAGAATTAAGTGAGAGGAGAGGAAGGATGAGCATTGTGTTTAGACAGATTTTTAAAAGAAGTTTAGGCAAAAGAGGAGAAGAGACATAAGATGATAACTGGGGTATGGTTGGATTAAGTAAGGTTTTTTTTTTTAAAGATCGTAGAGACATGAGCTTGTTGGTAGGCAGCAGTTAAGAGCCAATAGATAGGGAAAGACTGAAGATCAATGAGAGTTTGGGATTAATATAAGAGATACTTTGCTGGATTAGATGGGATATCATAGGACATACGGTGCATGGGGAGAAGAGACACTTTTTCATTTAAGACATAGGTGAAGGAGATGATGAAAGAAGACATCTAAATGATATGAGTTGAGGAGGAGGGGAGAAGACAGCTCTCCATGAATAGTCTTTTCCAATACAGAACATGTAGCCCTCTACATTTTAATAAACTTTTGTTGAATTGCATTTTTAGAAATTGAACACCACCAAAGTACTCTTATACCACTGTCTGTATATGACAGAATGAGAATAGCTTCCTCACATTACAAGATTGTAAGAATTACATAAGATTCCATTGAGCCTCACTTTCCTCATATTGGAGACTCCTTTAAGATTTGCACAGGGTATGTTTCAAGTTTACTCCACCAAATCTCTTTCTTCTGTCTCCTCATAGGTCATTCTTATCTCAATCAATCAGTCAATGAAAAAGTATTTATTAAACACCTACTATGTACCAGGCAGTATGATAGACAATGGAGATAGAAGTGTTCTACATTGGGAAAGACTGTTGAGCGCCCCCTCTTCTTTCCTTCTCCTAATCTCACATCATTTAGATATTTTCCCCTTGAAACAATCCCTACTACAAAGGAGCTAACATTCTAATGGAATAGACAAGTACACATAAAATATTTATAGAACAAAGAAATACATACATATATTAGTTAATATATATTGTATCTACTTTTGTATATATAGGCATGCTATACACATATATGGAATATATATAACTCATATATATAATACACAAATGCATATATAGATATATACATACATACACACAAAGTAGATAGATACAACAGAGTTTGAGAGGGCACTAGCCTTTTTTTTTTTTACTAAATATTTTGTTTTTTCCCAATTACATGTAAAAACAATTTTTAATACTCATATTTAAAAATTTTGTGATTCAAATTCTCTCCCTCTTTCCCTTTCCTCTCCCCTCCTTGAGACAGCAATTTGATGAAGGTTAAACATGTGCGATCATGCAAAACATATTTTCATATTATTCATGTTGTGAAAGAAAATACACAACAAAAAACAACAAAAACAACCCACACACATACACAAAAGTGAAAAATAGTATGTTTCAATCTACATTCAGAATCCATCAGTTCTTTCTCTGGAGGTGGATAGCATTTTTCATCATAAGTTCTTTCTAACTTTCTTCATTCATTGTATTGCTGAGACTAGCTAAGTCATTCACAGTTGATCATTGTACAATAATGGTATTATTGTGTACACTGTTGTCCTGGTTCTTCTCACTTCATTTTGCATTAGTTCATGTAAGTCTTTCAAGATTTATCTGAAATCATCCTGCTTGTCATTTCTTATAGCATAACAATAATGCATTACAAACATATATAACAGCTTGTTCAGCCATTCCCCAATTGATGAGTATTCCCTCAATTTTCAATTCTTTGCCACTGCAAAAAGAGCTGCTATAAATATTTTTGTACAACATGTCCCTCCCCCCTCTTTTAAAATCTCTTTGGGGTAGAGACCTAGCAGTGGTATTGCTGGGTCAAAGGGTAAGCGCAGCTTTACAGGCTTTTGGACATAGTTCCAAATTGCTCTCCAGAATGGCTGGATCAGTTCACAACTCCACCAACATAGATGACACTAGCATTTGGAAGGATCATGATAGACTTCCTGTAGAAGATGGTACTTGAGCTGCATATTAAGGAAAGAGAGGAACTCTGCGAGGTGGAGGTAAGGAATAGGATCATTCCAGTGGTATGGACAGTGGACAGACATGATGAGAAAAGATGGAATGTTCTATGTGAAGAACAGAGAGGACAGTTTGGCTTTAGAGTGTATGACATTAGTTGTGTATCATAGAAAGATGTGTATTGGGGACAAACCTCAGGGTAAAGCTGTCAGTTGCACGTTAGCCAGCTTTTCTCCTTTCGTACTGGCTACCACCCTATTCCCCTATAATAATATTATTCCATTTTCTCCTCAAGTGGTGTAACAATACTCTTTTGCCAGTAGTTATGGAGGCTAAGGGCCAAAGTAGATAACATGGAAAAAGGAGCAGAAAATGAGAGGGAGACAAAACACCTTTACCCTCCTTCAGTACTTAAGGAAGCAGAAAAAGTGGATGTAAGTACAGTGTTGCTAAAGTTCTTGCTAACATGCACATCACAGTGTTTTGCATGAAAAATAAACAAATTAATTTTAAGATAGAAAATTTAATGGAAAAACATTCTTTTTTTTTGAAATATTGCTTAAATGTGTTCATAGGGTTTAGAAAAAGAGCTGAATTCTATTAAAATAAGACTGATGGGGCAGCCACATTTTTTATTGTCATTTCTTACTAATATTTTACCATTAAACATTTGTTAGGCTTGTTTTTTTTTTCTCTACTGGAAGGGGCTTGTTCTTTCATAGGCAGATGGAAAAAAGTTTCCCTTTTTCTATCCTGTTCCATATTCTCCTTTTCAAAGTCTGGGTGAATTGAAAGATTTTTTGGTTCTCATTCAGAGCTACAAAAGCTGCTGCTTCTCTTTCTCTCCCCATAAAAGTGAAATAAAAGTGGTGATTGAATTGGAAAATTGATCTTTGTCTCTAATTTCCTGTTCCCCTCCCCTGCTAGGCGCCTGTCCATATTCTCATTTGGAGATGGGTACCCAGGGCTACATGGAGCAACACACCTGTGTGTGCGTGTGTGTGTGTGTGTGTGTGTGTGTGTGTGTGTGTGTGTGTGTGTGTGTGTATGGGGAGGGAGTATTTAATGGTACCAGAACGTGTTTTTGCAAGTCTGCTCACCCCTAACCCACCAAGAAAGGGGAGGGGTTTGGATTTATTCAATCTGCAGTATCAAAATGATACATTTTTCTCCCTGAATTTAGACAAAATAACCTGTAGTTATAGTTACCTACAATGAAAAAAACTTGATTAAAATAACAAGCAACAGCAAAATTATAGGAAAAACAGCACAGAAACATGTTTTAATATGGGCTCTGACTTTATAGATCTACTCTAATATGTGCTGAAATAGATGAACACTATTATGATTTGAGGCACCAGATAAAAGATCATACCTTTAAAAAATTAATGAACATTTCAGGAAATGTAATGTAGAGGGATAGTTTGAGGTTTTAGGGTTTTTAAGAAAAATATTGAGTGTTTCTAAATGTTGGACATTTTATTATAAATTTTATTGAACACTAAGCATAACTTCAAAAATTATTGTATTGTGTGAACTTTTCTAGTGGCCATTGCTGCCTTTCCCCTGGCAACACAAAGAAGTTAGTTTTATTCTGACCTATCCCTGTACAGAGGTCCAGAGATCTGCTTATCAGTAAGTCAGAATACTAATTAGAGTCCAGGTTATTTTGAGACCACCTTGTGCTTAGGTCTCCTTTAGGGAAGGCTGGGAGTTTCACCTTAATTCATTACCTAAATGATAAAGTTGCTCCCTCTTCTCCACAGAAGGCACTTCTGAGGGACCTCTGGACGTTGTTTGAGGCCTCTCAGGATCCTGACATGTCACAGATGCATTGAATGAACCCTAGTGTTTAAAAGCCTTTTCAGGAACAGGGTTTTTTGTTTTTGTTTGTTTGTTTTACTGATTATTTAGTTGCCACCTGACAATGATGATACACATAGTGTGCTTTATTTTAATTTTTTGCTGAGAAACTACAAGTGTTTTGAAAAAAAATTAATAGCCTTTGTCTCAAAATTCTCAGAGTACTGTGATGATGACACAATTATCAGGAATATGCCCCCCAAACAGTATTTCAACTCTTTCATTTGTCCTAACATTTTCCCTATGAGGAACCGTTAGAGATGATAAGGTTTTCCAAAATATTTCTTCTTTTTCTGATATAAAATGACTTTTAAAGCGAACATTTCTTGTAGTCATAGCCAATAGAAGGTATATCCTGAGTTTTCTAATCATTTAATGAAACATCATTATATCTTTATAATTTCTGGATGCAGACAGCTATTTGGTGTATAGCTACATCATTAACTTGCAAAGAGGAGAGAGAGAGAAAGAGAGAGGGAGAGAGAGAGAGAGAGAGAGTGAGTAGGATGTGGGCTTGGCTATTTTGGCATTTCATTTCCATCTCTCTGACTCTCCTATTTTGCAGTTCAACAGAGGGGGCCTAGGCATACCTATCATATTGTTCATGTGCCATTTTTCTGGGGAGGCAATCCCAGTGATTTGCCCAGGGTCACACAGCTAATAAGTGTCTGAAGATGGCTTTGAATTCAGCTCCTCCTGACTCCAGGGCTGGTACTCTATCCACTATGCCAACTAGCTGACCTCATGTGCCCTCATTTTTTAGTAGAATAGACTCAGTTTTCTGTCTGACTCTACCATATGCATTTTGGACCCAACCCCAGTCCCTCATATCATTTATATATCTCAGATATTCTTTGTAAGATTTCAGGGAAGGTAGGAATAACCAATTCACATTCTGTGAATTAATAAAATGTGCCAAGAAGTACCAAGTATGTATTTAGTATCTTGGAGGTCTCCAAGTAATATACACATATATACACACACATATATATATTATGTATGTGAATGTATATGTATATGTATGTGAATATATATATATGTATAATATACTATATATAAATCTAGCTCAAGCTTTAAAATAACGCATTATGTTCTTTCAAATTCTATTTCCATTTCATTAGAACGTAACTTCTTGAGGTGAGTATGTGTAAAAACATATTTTTGCATCTTCACAGTTAGTGCAGTGCCTATCTCATAGTACATACTTAATAAATGCTTATTAATTGATTAAAATAAATTGTTGATTTAGAATTGTAAGTGACTTTAGAGGCCAGCTAGTTTAATCTTCTCATTTTATAGATGAAGGATCTGGGACCCAGAGAGGCTGAGTGACTTTCTCAAAGTTAGGCAGGCTTTAAATCCATCTTCTCTGAGACCTAGTGTTCTATCCATGGCACCACACTGCTTCCTGGAATCACAAAGAGCGAGTGGTTAGCCATACATGTTGAGTTTTTGCATATGTGCTACCAAAGTGAGTACACCAGTACATATTAAGAGGCAGCCTGGGGGAGCTAAATTGGAACCAACGCTCTTTCCTTCAACATCATCCCTCTCCCCCTTGTGGCAGCAGTTGTTTGTTCTCCAATTCAAAACAGCTGAGGAATGACTTTCATAGAGAAGTCTACAGAAAGTTCTTCTCTTATAGAAAGTTGCCTTTGTATAGAGCAGGAATATATGAATTTTTTCCTTAAAAATATTTTGATAGCTGTATTTTAGCACAATTGATTTCCTTTGTAATTTTATACACTTTATGTTATTTATTAAAAATATTCTGAGGGGTCCATAAATTTTGCCAGACTTCCAAAGAAATCCACAACACAAAAAAAGTTAAGACTGGACTCCTAGGTCCCTTCTCCTTCCTGATGAAGCTGCTGTGCTCATAAATACTTCCTTCCCAACTCACTCTTTTCAAATGCACATACCGCAAAGAGAGAAGATAAATATTCCCAGGGCCCATATTTGGAACTTAGAATTTATTCTTTTGGCAAAAAATTGAAAACTGAGAGTATGTCCATCAATTGGGGAATGACTGAAAAGTTATGGCATATGAATGTGATGGAGCACTATTGTGCTGCAACAAATGATGAAGAGGATAGTTTCAGAAAAAAAACCTGAGAAGAGCTGATGCCAAGTGAAGTGATCAGAACCAGGAGAAAAATCTATGCAGCAACAGCAATATTATAAGGATAATCAACTATGAAAGGCTGAGTAATTTTGATCAATACAATGATTCACCACAACTACAAAGGACTCATGATATAAAATGCTCTCCCAATTCTAGACAGAGAGAGCAGAGGTATTCAGAGTACAGACCGAAGCATATTTTTTCCTTTTTGAATTTTTCTTGATTTTCTTTTTATCCAGAACATGGCTAATGAGAAAACATGTTTTGCACGACTGTATATGTATAATGAGTATTATAATTCTTGCTCTCTTAATTGGTGGTTGGAGGGGGTGGAGGGAGGGAGAAAATGTGGAACTGAAAATAAAAAATAAAATAAAATAATTTATGCTTCTATAGAAATTTTTGCAGATGATGGTTAAGTACAGTTGAATCATAGCACTTACAATACTGTACTTCAGATACAAGATAGATTCGCTGGAATTTTGTGGACATGCCTAGCAACCTCACCGCCATTTATAACATTTTTCTTGCAGTGGGAAATATGTTCTAAGTTCCCAAATAACTGATTTATAAATGAACTCTTGGAATACAACTTATTTATAACGTAGTGACTTTCTGTACTCTGCTTTTGCCTTCTGTTATCTTTAGTTTTATTTTCTTTGGAATGTGTGTTGAGAGGAATCGTATGGAGTGGCTTTAAAAGTATTTCATGTAGGGAAGTGCTTGAGTTCTTTTAGTTTAGTGAAATTGGGAGAAGTAGTAGAAATAGGGAATTGCTATTGGGGTGGAAGTAATAATATTTCTGTTAGTGGTGCCCAAGGCAAGTGTAAATGGTGAAGGTCAACATATTTCTGTAAGCTTAATGATTAAAAAAACTATTTGCAAAGCTGTGTGTATTTCTCTACATTTGTATTGATCCACATGCTTTGTGGATTTGCCTCATTTTGGAAATAACCAGCTAGTGAAATTTGAAAGTATTGTTTATTACCACATGTTTCTTACATGGTCAGATCACTCATTTTTTCGAAGATAATTTTTCTGTGCTGTCAAAATAATTTGGAGTGGAGTTGCATTAAAAATAAATTATGAGCAGGAATCAAATGCACAGGCTATTTCCATTCTCAAGAGGAAATTTCAGCTTCTTCCCTAACAGCTCTATCCTTACTCTTATCACCAAAGTACATAGCATGATTGATATTACATTTCAGCTATGTAAACATTGCTTTAATACTTCTCATTACTTTTGCCCAAATAACCCTGAGTAAATGTAGTATCTGGCACAATAGTATGTAGCTGTGGCATCCTTTCAGAGCCAGTGGCCTTGTTGCGCAAGACAGAGCTCTTGGACTTTTGGCAGTGATACAGTTTTTTTTAAGCTTTTCTTCATACATTTCACCTTCATTATCTGCAAAGCTCTATTGCCTAGTAATAGGAAACAGCCTTTACTTCCATCTCTTTTCAAAACTAAATATCTTAATCTCTTTAACAGGATGGAGTAGAATAAATACAGTGGCACCAAAGAGAATTGACTAAGGCCTTGTTCCTAAATGGGAGAGAAGAAAATAAGAAAATGTAAGCTTTTTACAACCATAACTCCGTAAATATCCTCAAATTCTTTGATACTGAGGTTGGATAAATTTTCTCAAACTCTCAAAGTCACATTTGGAATGTTATCCCATTAAGGTAGGCTATTTACACTCATTCAACTAGGTCAGGCAGATCTTCAAGGAAGTTTAGTTTTCTGTGTTATCCAAGATGGAGCCAAAGTACACAATTTGTTTTGTTATAATGGAAAAGTAAATAACTGAAGTGGATTTGTGCACAATCTTTGTCTGTTAGGTAGTCTGACTTTCAAATAACCTTTATTTAAATTATCTATGTCAAGAAAAGATAACTATTGCATAGCTTATAGTGATAGAGCATTTTAAAGGGCACAAAGTGAACTCTTCACAACACACCTATACAATACAGTATTATTACTCCTATTTTACACTCTTTAGCAACTTACCTGGATGCATAACTGGTAAATGTGAGAGCTAAGATGCAAACTTAAGTCTCTTGACTTTATTCTTTTTACTGCATGATATATTTAATGCAGTTATGGCGCCACTTTAAGACTAGGCCCAATTAGATTGTTCATAGGTTCAACAACTACAATGATCTTTACAGATCTATCCTGCTTCTTCTTTTACAATAAATCAACCAATAATTATTTATTAGATATCTACTATGTGCCAGGAACTGTGCTAGGACCTGGGGATACAAGTGCAAAGAATTAAACTATCAAAAGGAACTTATATTCTAATGGGGGGATACAAGTATCTACAACATCAGTGTAAACAGATGCATATATATATATATATATATATATATATATATATATATATATATGTATATAATAGATATAAAGTTTTTTGGGAGTGAGGAGATCAGTAGTTGTGTGGAATCAGCAGAGGCTTTGTGTGGAAGATGGTACCTGAGCTTCATCTTAACAGAAAGGAAGGAAGGAAGGAAGGAAGGAAGGAAGGAAGGAAGGAAGGAAGGAAGGAAGGAAGGAAGGAAAGAAGGAAGTAGGAGAGGAAAAAAGGAGGAAGAGAAGGAAGGAAACTCATTTTTTTAAGTGCCTGCTATTAAGCGCACAGGCATTGGGCTAAGTGCTTTACAAATACTATCTCATTTAGTACTTACCATATCCCTGGGAAGTGGGCTCTGTTATTATCTCTACTTTATAGTTGAGGAACCTATGGCAGATTTTGGTTAATTTATTTGCTAGTTATTTAGCTGATCCTGGATTTGATCTCAGGTCTTCCTGACTCCAGGCTCCAGAACTCTATCTAACATTATACCACCTAGCTGCCAAAAGATAAGAGGTAAGGATAGAATGTATTTCAGGAATATAGGATGGTCAGTGCAAAGTCACTAAGACAGATGTAATATCTCCCATGAGGAAAAAAGAGAAGGCCAGTACAGCTGCTTAACAAAATGAGAGAGGGAAAATAATGTCCAATGAGGAGTTTTTCCTTTAGTAAAATGGGATGTTAATACTCACATTTCTTACATTATAAGGAGATGAGAAATAAATGACATATTATATATGAAAGCCCTTCAAGAACTTTAAAGTATTTAAAATTATATAGTATGATGATGATAATGATAATGACATACCTCTTTAGTACTCCCTTCATGTAACACTGCATCTCCTTTATCAACTTAATATATAGTTTTGTATTACATTTTTCTATGTATTATATCCTTTTACTAGAATGTGGTTAAGAAATATTGAATTGAGTCTAATTGAATGACTTGCAGGATGGCACTTTAGCAGCTCCTTCTTTTCCTCCCTACCTCCTTTGTTCCTTCGTTCCTTAGTTCCTTCGTTCCTTCATTCGTTCGTTCGTTCATTCATTCGTTCCTTCCTTCCTTCCTTCCTTCCTTCCTTTCTTCCTCCCTCCCTTCCTTCCTTCACTCCTTTCTCCCCCTCTCTGTCTTTTTTCTGTCCCTCTGTCTCTGCTCTCTATCTTTCTGTCTGTCTATCTGTCTGTCTGTCTCTTCCTCTTTCTTTTCCAGAACTATGAGTTCACAGTTAACTGGTATATGGGACTTACTCTCCTAATGCAGTCTGGAATCAGTACTACAAATTATACTGCTCTTAGGAGAGTTGCCTGGGGATTTGGAGAATTAATTGGCTTGTGCAGGGTTACACAACCAGCATAGAGTCAGGACTTGACCTACACCTCCCTGACTAGAAGGCCAGCTCTGTCCACTCTGTAAGGCTGCATCTCCAGCTGCATGGTAATCCTCGTCATTGACATGGCACCATGCAGGGAAGGAAAGAAATGGTTCTAAATCAGAACACACATTCCTGCAGAGATGTTAGGGTGCAAACCAGGAACATATTCCTCTAATACTGAACTTTATCTTTTGTAGTGAAAGAAGCAAAGAAGCTTTAAAACTCTCAAATTCAAATGTCTTTTATACGTATTTTAACATAAATGAAAAAGGCTTTGGTAAATACCTAAGTTAATACACTACTTTCTCATATTAATTACCAATAAATCATTTAAAGCTGATTATCAATATGGATTTCAAATGTAACTTCCTCTTAGCTGAACTGCAAAATTCAAAGTGAACATGTGTAAAATGAATGTGTAGGCCCCTAGTTTTGGCAATTGTATCTAAAAGGTCTAGGAAAACTCTGGGACTTCCCTGATTTTTCTGTTCTTCTCAGAAATATGTTCCCAGAGTTTTTCTAATTAAAATATTCTTCCTTCTTCAGATCACTCACCAATATTTCATCCAGCTCTCAGCCTTTTGGATTTTTAATATTTGTAAGCACCAAAACAGTTGTGGTTTAGATATACCCCCCTTAGCCAGAACCAGTTGGTCAAATTTTTGAAGTTGTAGAAAATAACTTTTACAATTGGGTTTAAAGTTTTATATTTACTTAATGAGTTTGACTAATTATGACAGTTTTTTTGTTTCTTAATTTACAGACCTTAATTAATAACAAAGTATAATCACCTCAGGTTAAATATGGTAACTGTTTAAAACATGTAACATGACTCTACAAAGTATTTGTAGATGATCATTAAAAAAACAAACAAACTAGTGCCATTAATTAAAACTTGCTGAGCATTTGTTTAATTGAGTTTAGGAATATTAGTCAAGATGGAGAGGGGACTATTTCTTCCCTTTTTAGAGAGCTATTACAGATGACTGGTCCTAGACAAAATGGTGTCCCTGGTGGTTGCCTTACTTTCTTCTGTCTTCTCTTGTTATTTTAGATCCTCAGACCTCTTAGGGTACCTTTGGATAAACAAGGTCTCTGTGAGACTTGTCCTTCATGAGCCATACAACTTACTCATGAATCATATACTTGCATCTCTCCAGTTCTTCTCTCCAGCCCCTTCAGTATTTAATTATTGAACTATTGAGGATAGTTTCTTAATCTAAAGGAATGAATATTGAATGATGAAGTTTCAGGCATTAGTGGAGAGAAAGAAATGTTTTTAGTTAAGCTGAACTGTCTGTTTAACCATTTGGTAACCTGTAAATCTTAACATGTAGGCCACAGTATCTTTTGCCTATGCCTAAGGCTGACTTTCTTTAGGATGGCATAAATAACCCAAAGCAACAAATTCATTTTGGAATAGATGTGACTAAGAGGGATCTTGCATGAGATGTCAGGAGACATTCCTCCAAGAAAGGATGTGCCTAAATTATCTTAAGTTGGTGAATAGCTATAACTTTTTTAAAGACCTCCAGGAAAATAAATTCTATAATCTCTGTTAGTAACCAGTTTCGATGTTAGAAAATGTCCGCTGGGAGCAGCTAGTGGCACAGTGGATAGAGCACCGGCCCTGAAGTCAGGAGGACCTGAGTTCAAATCTGGTCTCAGACCAAACGTGATACTTACTAGCTGAGTGACCCTGGGCAAGTCACTTAACCCCAATTGCCTAAAAAAAAAATACACACACAAAAAAAGAAAATGTCCCCTGTCAAGAAGTTATTTATATCTAACCTAAATTCCCCATGCTACATGCATTTCCTCTGGTCCTCTTCACAGAGGAGATGCAAAACAGTTAGTAAGCATTCCCCTTCATGTGAAAATCCTTCATGTACTTGAAGGCAGTTAATCAGTTGAATTCTCTTTATTATACTCAATGGGTGCACACCACATATTCTTCCACCTGCCCTACATGAACTCTTCATGCAAACTGAGTTACAAATATTTATTTCCTTTGATTTATTCATTTAGTCACTTGCCTACATTTCCTCGTTGTAAAAATAGCATAAACCTGTTTTAGGTTGCATGACTATATGGAAATGGGCCTATCCATACCTAAACTTTCTCTTTTTATACGACTACAAGTGACTCTGTGTGTGTGTGTGTGTGTGTGTGTGTGTGTGTGTGTGTGTTCTGGATCTTTATTGATGATTTATCAATGTTGGGGATTTCCATTTTTGAAACTTTCTCTACCAATGTCACTCAGCAATTTATTTTAAACATTCTTTTAGAAAGTTTCCTGAGGCAAGAAGAAGTTAAAGAACTTGATAATGGTCTCACAGTCAGTACATGTCAGGATCAGGATTTGAACCTAAGGCTTATTGATTCTTGGGCTAGCTCTATATCTAATGCAAATTGGATCTCTCTTCCCCATGACCCCTCTCACCATTACTTGGAGACAGTCTTGGAAAGTTGTTATGCATGACATATTAATTACCATGTTGTCAACCTGGTGATGAGACTTCCAGAATTTAGCCAGGACGCTGTACACATAGTCTGTTACCCTACACATACTCAAACCTTTTCTCTCTTAGTAGGAGATCCCTATGAATCAGTTCTGACCCATTAAATAGTCAAACATTCCCAAGACCCTAAAGTGGTAGTTATAATAATCAATAGGTGGCCACTTTGATTTGAACAAGTCATGTAGTAGACAAAGTCCCTGTGGGTCTAAGTGAAAAATCATTGGGAAGTATTTAGTAAATTTTTGATCTTTCATCATTGTAGGTGCTTCCTAAAACAGTGCTGATTGCATGCATTCATGCCTTCTTATACTCATCCTTGTCCTCCCATCAATCTTCCATAAGGTTAATTCGTTATGGTGTAGATCTTCTTTTCAGGTTTTTGACAATACGTGTCAATGTGTAACACTTCTGCTTTCCATGTGCCATCCCTCACTCTTGCTATCCGACTGATCCCCCTTCTTTTCTTCTCTTCCCATCATATATCTGCTGACTGATTTTATATATATACATATATATGTATATATACATACACACATACATATATATAAAATATATAGTATATATATATCACAAATTAGAACTCTTATATCATATATAATATAAAATTTTTCCTTTTTTTGTATGAACATCAATAAACAAAAATTTTTGCATATAAGGAAGAACAAAAATGAGAATTGCATATGTTCATCTAGCCCACTTCTATTTTGTCATTTTCAGCCTTCATTTCATGGACTGGACCTTAAAACCCTCAAAAACTGACCTATTTTCAGTTGATGTGCCCTAGGCAGTCTATCAACTTGCTACTTCTTCCCCAACTGGACAGTGTTCCTTCAAGTTTTGCTTCAGGATTTCCTTAAAATTCTCTTCTGTTTGGTGTGCTTGTGATGAAGCAGCCAAGTATATGCTAAATTTAATGAGTTTTCTGGTTGATATTTCTCATAAATTTTTGCAGATCACTGTGTGCAACCTGTTTATTCCCACAATATATTTTTATTATCCTTTGAGTCACCTCCAGTTTTAATTTTTGTCATTTATGATGATCCATTATTCATAGCATCACCAGAAATATATCCTAGGTACTTAATCTAAATGCATCCCATCTTTGCACCACCCCCACCCCATTCCAATAGACTGTAAAAGCTCCTTAATGTCAAAAAAAGTTTGTTTTTTTCATCTTTATATTCTCATTGGCTAGCATAGCACCTTCCTTATACATAGTGGCTATTTAATGTACATTGTATTGAATTAGATTCCTATTAGTTTTAGAGAACTGTTGGTTGGTGCAGCACAATCTAGCCATCATGTAAGACTTAGAGAACATTACCTTCCATTCTCTGTTTGTCCTGTTTGACTAACTTAACTTAAGCATATGATTTATACTGGGGGACTAGTGAGAAATAAAGTTGGAATTATGTCATGGAATCACATTTTAGAGTTGATGAAAGCCAGACAAACCAATTTAGACTTTTCATTGTAAGAATTTGGAACTATTGTAAGTTATATTGTGAAAGTAGAATCTTGGGATTTTTAACCTTGTAGGGTTGTAGGAAAAGGATTAAAGGGTAGGACTAGAGACAGGAAGATGACCTAGGAGATAAATCTAATTATCTAGGCACAAAGTGATGAAGACCTGAAATAAAATTGTAAGAATAAGAATGGAAAAGAAGGGATGAATCTGAGAGACACAGAAAAGGGAAGGGATACAATGGGATATTTTGGTGTCGTGGAGCTATAAGGGATCAGAGATTTAAGATGGAGTAGTTGGTGGTGGTTTTAATAGACATCAAGGAGAATGAAGACTGAAAGGAATGAGAAGAAACCTTTGGATTTGGCCATTAGAAAATCAGTGATGACCTTTGAGAAAGAAGTTTTCATAGGTTGATAGGCAAGATTGCAAGAGTTGTTAAGAATGAAATGTATGTGGAGGAAATGAAGGCAGCAAATGCTCATGTTATGAGAAACTTGATAGCAAAGGGAAGGACAGAAGTAATATGGTGGATGGACGAGGGTAACAAGGATAAGCGAAGTTTTGTTTAAAAAATAAGCTTAGAGAGATGAGCATACTGGAAAGCAGAAAAGAAAAGTCTGATGAAAAGGAGCATTGCAGATATTGTTGGGAGGTTGGGGAAAAAGAATATAGATTAAATATAGCAGCAAAGTCCCTTGGGAGGAAAGGATGTGATTGAGATCATAGGTTAATTTTTGAGAGGATGAGTGATTTCCTTTGAGGTTACCAGCAAGCTCTCAAGCAAGAGCTTGAAGTGAGTATAAGAACCCTCTGCCAACAATTGTTTCAGGTCATTGGCAGCTGTGTGCTTCTTCCCCTCTGAAGCCAGGCTTATACTTGATTTCAGGGAAGAATGCAAAACTAGGCCTGAGGAAGTTTTTCTTTTCTTCAGAACTTAGAATTATTGAAATGAGTTTAAGTCATGGAACTGATATTTGATGACCTCAGTGATATCATTATCATTACTGATAACAATAAACTGTACTTTACATTAATTAAGAATAGAAGGTCACCTGTATCTGGCCTTACATGCCAATAGAGAAGATAGCTTTTTGTGCAGTGTGATTTGAAATGTATAAGAAAAATCCCTTGCCAAAAATGAAACTAAAAGTCCCTTCTAGTTCTAAATCTATTGTTCTATAAAAGCCCCATGTTGTTTTGTTGTTGTTCAATCATTTCAGTTGTGTCCAAATCTTCATGACCTCTTTTGGGGTTTTCTTGGCAAAAATACTGGAGTGGTTTGCCATTTCCTTGTGTCACTCATTTTACAGATGAAGAAACTGAGGCAAACAGGATTAAGCGACTGACCAGGATCACACAACTAGTGAGCACATGAGGCTGGATTTGAACTCAGGTCCTTCTGATTCCAGCTCCAGTACTCTATCCACTGCACCTCCTAGTTGCTCCTAAAAGCCCCATCTTCCTCACTAATAATTAAAATTCCATCATAAATTAGTTGTTCCTTTGCATTAAACAATGTATTAGCAGCCTTTTAAAATGCAGTCATTTTTAATAGCTACTTCAACAGGTCCCCAATATTTTTGGTGAATGAGTTGGTCAGATTACTTTTCTTAATAACTTGAGAAAGAGGGCAGCATAAGAGTTCAGACAC
This sequence comes from Phascolarctos cinereus, assembly GCF_003287225.1. NCBI lineage: Eukaryota > Metazoa > Chordata > Mammalia > Diprotodontia > Phascolarctidae > Phascolarctos > Phascolarctos cinereus. Next base: position 125,915,214 of record NW_027556180.1, read on the forward strand.
ATTGAAGTCAAAGGAGTGTTAAAAAGGAAAGGTTTGGAAGTTGGGGAACACAGGGCTTCCAAAGGAGACAGAAGTAGGCACCAAAGACAAATGTTACTATCTTTACAATTTTGCCCAAGACCAGCCCTGGAGCCACCAACAAACAAGGTCTTGGCATGGAACTTGGACATCTATGTGAAAATGATGGCTGCTTTAACAGAATTCTGTGGATGTCAGGAAGCCCTCAGAATACGTTACCAACTGGAGAAGCTGGCTGCTTAGTCACAAGCACACCAAACAGAAGAGAAGTTTAAGGAGATCCTGAAGCAAAACTTGAAGGAACACTGTCTAGATGGGGAAGAAATAGCAAGTTGATGGACTGCCTATGGCACATCAACTGAAGATAGAAGGTCAGTTTTTAAGAGCTTTAATGTCCAGCCCATGAAATGAGGGCTGAAAATGACAAAATAGAAGTGGGCTAGATCAACAGCAGCTCAGGCTGGAAACCAGAGTATGATCCTGAGAACTTCTGGCCACTCCTTGATTTGGGCTATAGTTGTATAATACAGTAAATTGCAATCTTGTACTACATTAATTTTGAATCTAATTTTACTCCAACAGCCTGAACACAAGAATAATTTGCATCGCGTGTCAGGATTAAAAAAAGTTGGGGGACCCCCTTTTAAGACTTTTCCGGCTATAAAAAATGTCCTGAGAAAATAAACTTTTCATTAGTAACAGCAGAGAATTCTGATGAAAGAAAAGCACTTGGTAAAAACTAATTATATCTTGGCTTTATATAGCAGCTGTCTTCAAAAGACCTCCAAAGCATTTTCATATATAGCCAGTTTGATACCCCCTTAGGAAAGGACTTATCATTCTATCCTTCTAAATTCTGAAAAAAAGAAAAACTTCCTCAGGCCTGCTTATACTTGGAAGCAAGTATCAGCCTAGCCATAGAGGGGAGAAAGCACACAGCTGCCAATGGCTTGAAACAGTTGTTGGCAGAGGGTTGTCACATTCATGTCACACTTTTGTTTGAGAGCTTGTTGGTAGATAATGCTTAATCCCTCTACCACCAGAGTCACTTCTGAGTACCTAAGCCAGGATCAGGAATTTCACGGGGAGAAGTGGTATTTGGGAGAATGTTGGCAAAATATGACTTTAATGTACTATGTTATATTGTGTATACACTACATTTTAAGCTCCTTCAGAACAGGGTTTATGTATGTCATTTGTTGTTAATTTGTTTAGTCATGTGCAACACTTTGTGACCTCATTTGGGATTTTCTTGGTAAAAAGTATTGAAGTGGTTTGCCATTTCCTTTTCCTGCTCATTTTACAGATGAGAAAACCGAGGCAAACAGGGGTTAAGTGACTTACCCAAGTTCACACAGCTAGTAAGTGTCTGAGGCCAGATTTGAACTCAGGAAGATGAGTCTTCCTGACTTCAGGCCTGGCATACTATCCACTGTGTCACCCAGCTGTTTTATATCTATCTATCTATCTATCTATCTATCTATCTATCTATCTATCTATCTATCTAAATATCCCCAGTGCCCAGCATGGATTTTTGCATGTAGTGAGCATTTAGCAAATTTTTTTTAAATTAAACTGAATATGTGTGAATGTATGCATGTATATGAAATGCAGTGTGACATTCTGGATTTGGAGCCATCATCTCATGTCTTAAGTGTAATGACTGTATAACCTAGGGCAAGTCACTTAACCTTTCAATGCTCTGGGCAACTCTCTGAAACTATGTTATAGAATAAGTACTGATTTCCATTGTTATAGAGCTCTTCCTCCCTGGGAGGTACCTATGTTAGTAGGCTCATAGATTTAGAACTGGAATGATCTTAAGAGACCAACTAGTCCAATATCCTCAATTTCTTATTTAAAATTTTTCTGTTTCTTAAATTTTATTCTTATTTTCAGTTCCAAATTGTCTCCCTCTTTCTACCCCACCCCCCACCCATTAAGAAGGCAAGAAATACAGCATCCTTTATACATATGAAGTCATGCAAAACATATTTGTACATTAACCATGTTCCAAAAACAAATAAAAAAGCACAACACCTTCATTTTATAGACAAAAAACTGAGGCTTATACAGCAATTGTCTGAGGCAAGATTTGAATTATAGATGAAGACCAAAAAAAATGTGTCTATCTATAACTATATCTATTGATCCCAGAGAAACTGGATACCGATCTCTTTTATACTGTTTTATGCCTCTTTTTTGGATCTTATTTGATTTATTCACATTAACAAGTTACTCTAGAAAGGTCAAATAATATTGTATTATCTCCAGAAATGTTTTAATATTATAATACTATTTATATTATAATATATTTGCCTGTATGGGAATTGGATGAAGAACTCTGAAGAACTCTTATAACCTTCTCCCATTAGCAAATAAATGCAATGAGTTTATTAGATTTTACACCGGAAACCAGGGAATATGTGGACATGAGACTATGAAGTATAGTTACTAGGAAACAGAGGGAGGAGGAGAGAATTATGCCCACAATATGATCTAGGGGAGGTGCATATTACTGAACAGTGTTAATGACTAAGAAGGGGAGGGCTGAATAGGGCACACTGATGGGGGCTTTGTGTTTTGAGCAATGGAAATCCAGAGGGAGGAGCATGAGTGCCTCACTCTCTGCCTATCTCGAAAGGTACCTTTAGAAGTACATAATACACTTGCACGTTAATAAGATAAATCAACACACAGGTAGAGACACATTTATTTCTTTTGAGCTCCTGGTCTTACTTTAAAGAGCCAAATGTGATTTTGGTTGTTGCTGACCCCTGACCTAGGCAATGTATGGGCAAAGTAGAGCAAGGTTATAGAGAGACACTCTACCTCAACATGATGCTTTATAGTAATCTACGTTCCTTGTGATGGGCAAAGTGGGTGTCTTATTTATCTGTACAATCAGTGTCTACTGTATTCTAGGCACTGTGCTAAGCACTTTACAAATATTATCTTATTTGACGTCTACAACAACCCTGGTAAATAGTGTCATTATTATCCCCATTTTTTCAGTTGAGAAAACTCTATCCATTGTACCATCTAGCTGTTCACGTCTAGAATCTTTGATACAAGGGGTTGGCAGGGCCCTTCTAGATACAGCTTTGTTGTATAACATCCCAATCTTGGTTTGAAGACCATTTACACAGAAAAGATAATTTTCTACTGTACAAAGCAGCAAATATCATATCTAGGGCAATTGTTCATTTTTTTTCTACCATAAGAGGAATGCTTGAAAAGATACAAAAGACCATTAAGCATGTATTGACAAAAACTTAAAAGATGAAACACAAATCTGGAATTCCTTTTATACAGTCTCAGGTGGGTAGTGAAGACTTTAAGGAGACTTGTAAGATGGCTAAACAGATTTCCCTAAAATGTCATCTCAGCCTATCTTTTCTAAGGAATAACACAAAGACTGTGTCTTCTGGGTATTGAGGCTTGCATGCCTCATTCGTCTGATGGATATGGTTGCAGAAAGCACCTCCTGTTTGTTGGGTGAACAGTACCTAATTTAATGACTCAAGACCTTATGAGCTGGTGAGGTAGCTGCCAAGGCTGGAAATATTTATCTCTCAGTATCACTATTTGGTCACCTGTGAATAGGGAAAAGAAATTCAAAGCAGATGCAGCAGCTAGATATTTGAGGTTTAGTCTCAAGCTTACCTAGAAAAACATATGTTCTCATGGCCATGTGGTCATAACTGCTGTAGTTGTTGCTGGGGAGAGGAAGAGAAGAGAAGAGGAACCTCTTCATTCTCTTATGGGAAGTTCAAGAAAAGCTGGTGCTGGCCATGTCACAACAAAAAAGCCTGCTTTGAAAGAGACTGGAAGCTATCTCACCTCATTCCTTACAGAGTTGGTGGCTTTTCCTGCTTCAACTGCCCATTTTCTTTGGCATAACCACTCTCCTCTCCCCCCAACATCACAAGGACCAAACAGGAACCTCCATTCACATATGCCCTTTAGCAACAGGCCAAAGTATGTGTCTTTTCCCATAAGTTCTATGGGAGGAACCCCAAACTAACTACCCCATATACATGCATTCTTTTAATTCTTGACATCATTAAAATGATGATCCTTTTCTACTTTAATCTATAACTTACGGTGCCAGAAATATTTGAAAGCAATCATCTATTTCTCTTCATTTCACATTCCCTCTGTGTGTGTGTTTTCAGAATGAAATGTAAAGAAATATGGCAGAAATGGTTGATTGACCATTTTGGGTTTCTTTAAAACATTAAAGTAATCATCATAGCTATGATCTCTGGTTTTTTTTTTCATTTATTTGTTAATCTAGGACTTAGAGAGGCTAGTTAATCTAGAACATATACTTGAAATGTGACAAAACAGTACAGTGTTCAGAGGTATGGATCCTACAATGAGAGCACCTTCTACTTATAGCTATTTCTCAGTATCAGGAATTAGAACATTTCTTTAACCAGCACTTTTGAGCTGCTTACTTAAGAGAACAGCAACATATGGTTTTCCTCTTCCACTTTTTAATATTTTGGTCTCCGGTGAATCCACATACAAAAGCTTCCTTCCTTTAGCTGGAGTTCACAAATGAAAGGCTTTTCTTTTTCTGATTGCAGATTAGCCTGCCAAGAAACAAACACTAGCTGGAGAACATCACTTTAATTTATTTATGGGATACAGATGACAAGGAAGTCTGTCCTCTTCTCAGGCTTTTTGGAAAGCTGTAGGCTGACCCAGCCCAGCCGAGTTCATATGGCAAAGACAAACTTTGCCAGAAACCAAAGCCAATAGTCATTGCAAACCTCTGAACCAAAACATTCCTTTAGTGCTTGAATTTCCCTATAATTTGTGTAGATTCCCTTTTTGTCAATGAAGCTAGCAGTGGATAACTAGCTTAGTGCAATCAGACAAAACAACTGTGCTATTCATTCAGTAATTAGATGATAGCCGTAATGCATGCTTTATGGTTTCCGGTTCTTCATTCTTTCCTTTCTTTTAAAGTCCTTGGAGACAAACTCTGGATGTTTGGCGAAGAGAAGGCTCTTGTTAAAAAATATCCTGTCTTTTTGACTTTAGGGCTGTTAATATGTTCTATTCTCAGAGGCAAAAAAAATCCATAGCAAGAGAGGATAAGCCAAGTTAAAAAAAAAATTAGTCCACATGCATATAAACTCTTGCTTTGCTCTACAACTTTATGTTGCTCTAAATTATGAAGAAAACCTTTATATATATATATATATATATACTCACAGAGCAGTCTATGCATGAATTTGAATGCTTATAGCAAGCCTATGATTTTTTTCCCCCACTAAGACCTTAAAAAAAAGAAAAGATGATGAGGACTGTAGTGCCAAAAGGATCAGAAACAAATGGAAAGGAAGGCTTTATGATAGGAGATAACTGTTTTGGAGAGTACAGACTAGTGCAAACAAAAATGGCTGGAACATTAACTTGGGCCAAGAGCAGTTGTACCCATTCTGTCTTTCTTTAAAAATAAATCCCTCCTCTCTTCAGCTTTTTAGATGCCTGAACCACCAGAAAAGAAAGAATAAGAAGATCCTTTAAGGAAACTAGATTTAATAAATTCTGTTTTTAGAGTCATCGATTTGCTCAAAATTTTTCTATTCACTTGGTGTTTTTCCTCAGAATTGATTGACTTTTTAATATTTTTCTTCAACATAATAGTTAGATACACATCTTATCTCTCCTATTAGATTATAAGTGCCCTGCCAGTAAGGGTTAGATTATTTTTCATTTTCATATCCCCTAGCACCTAACAGAGGGCCTTACACTTAGTAGGTACTTCATATATATTCATTGAAGCAGTTCTTTTCCCTAGGATGATTGTTGTCCTTGGTTTGGCCAGCCCAAGGAGACTATACTTGAGCTTAATGTTTTCTAAATTAAAATGGGAAGACTACTTACCATTTGTACTAAGTCTAAGTAAATGCAAATAAATTGTTTTCCCTCTACTCCAAGCAAACTGGCTGGCATAAAGGCATACTGTTTGGTGGGGATAGATTGCAAGAAAGTAAGGGCATAAGAAGGGTATGGAGCCTCACCATTTGCCCTCAGGGCTAGTTTTATAAATAGATGGAGTATCACACAACCACAGAATTTCAGACTTGGATGGAATCTCAAAAGCAACCAGGGCCATGCAATATCCCTGACAAGTGATCATCGAAGCTTTGAAGACTTCTAGCGATGAGCAATCCAATAGCTTCTGAGGCAGCCCATTTAACATTTGGATAAATCAAATTGTTAGGAAGTTTTTCCTTATGTTGAGCCAAAATCTGCTTTTACGCAGAACAACTCTAATTGCTTTTCCACATGAAAGCACTTCAAATATTTGAAGGCAGCTATCATATCACTCCAAGTCTTCTCTTCTTCTACCATTCCATATATGACACGATCTTTATTTTTCTTTTGGTGTTTGATGTCTTTCCTTAGGGGTATCATTCAATAGCACCACTAAGATTCCACCTTATTGTAACAATGGCTACTGCATGTCCCACTTTGTATAGGTCTTACCATATATGTATACTTAATTTCAAGCACTGTAGGAGGATCAATTTGTTAATGGTTACTGCAGACCCTGGCTTTTTTGAATTATCCTGTTTTGATATAATTGGTCTGAAAGTTGGATTCATTAAGTTAAAAAAAGGTTTTTTTCCTATAATTTTAGTCTGTGTGTCCATCTGTTTTGCAAAATCATTTAAGATATCAGTACTGTTTTGTCATCCATTTCATTATTGGGTATAATTTCTGGAGTTTGCATTTAAAATAAAAAACACACAGAAAGGAATCCAGAAAACAAAAGCATACAAAAAATTCTAGATTCCCTCAATCAGCAAAAGTCAAAAGTTCAAGGTGCTATTAGGATTCAGAGCAGCACAAAAAATAGATAATTTTATTATTCATCCATCTTATCATTTATTATCTTTATGGTGATGTATCTGTCTTTATTATTTATTTAGCTATCTAGAATCTAGATTAGATTAGATTTATCTATCTTCTCTTGAGGGTCTCTGTAATTTCCAATTTTTTGCTACCACAAAAAGAACTTTTATGTAGTCTAGATTAGATTACTTATCTCTCTGTAATCTAGACTAGATAGACAGGTTAGATAGAACAATGGAACAGAGAATTTATTAAGTGCCAAATATTGTCCTAAGCACTTGGGAAGAAAATCAAGCAAGACAGTACTTACTCTCAAGAACACTGCACTTTTTTTTTAAAAATATTTTTTATTGATTTATTTTATATTAGATTTCCTCCTGTTCCCTTTTCCCCTCCAAGACAGCCACTCCTTATTAAATAAAAAAGGATTTAAACATAATAAAACTAGGAAAAGGAGAAAAAAATTCAGCAAAACATATTGAAAAAATATAAAAGATCTCACATGTACCAAAGTATTTATAGACGTTCTTTTTTGTGATGGCAAAAATCCTGGAAACTAAAGGGATGCTTATAGTGAGGTACATGAATAAGTTATGGTGTATGAATGTGATGGTATACCATTAATTATGCCATGAGAAATGAAGAAATAGATTATTTTAAAGAGACATGGCAAGATTTTCATGAATTGATGCAGAGAGACGTAAGCAGAATCAGAACAATTTGTGTTATAAAAATCACTATTGTAAAATGAATGATTTGGAACATTTATAAACTGATGAAAAATGAAATGAGCAGAATTAGGAGAACAATTTATGCAACAACAAGAATTCTAAAGACAAACGACCTTGAAAACTATAAGGACTCTAACCAAAGCAATAACCATCCATAATTTGTTTTGCCTTTCTCTTCTTTTCGGTGAGGTTGGTGGGGTGGCTAGGAAGAAAAGAAGAAAAGACTTCTGTTGATTAAAACAACAGTTTAAAAATAACGGGTTTTGGGAGTTCATGCTATAGGTTTAGAATGTTGCAATCACTTTCATATGAGGTTACTGTATTGTTACTTTGCATAATTGTTTTACTTTGTTACAAGAGACCTTTTGTGAGGAAGTAATCTGTAAATATTTGCACTACATTTTAGACATAATGTACATTATATGCAATTATATTGTGCAGCATACAATATAATTATATGTGTATTGTATTACATTGTATATATTACACGTATTACATACATATTGTTCATTTAATTTGCAATATATTTGTAATATAGTTGATATAGTTTTAATATGATTGATTTGTATAAAACACATCATTAAAACTGAAGACAAAATCCTTATTAAAACATTGAGAAATCTAACATTATACGAAATGTTTCACACCTATGGACCCCTCCTTTCCCAACCTATGCAAAGCAGTGGGAGATTTCATTGTATTTCCCTTGTTTGGGGCCACACTTGTGGTTTTTCTTTTCTTTTTAAAAAAAAATTCATAACATTCAATTTCAGTTATTTTGTGGTGGTTTTTTTTTTAAATTTACATTGCTGTAGTGTGTGTGCGTGTATGTGTGTGTGTGTGTGTGTGTGTGTGTGTGTGTGTGTGTACAGTTTTCCCCTGGCTTTGTATCATTTTATGTTAGTCTTTCCATGCTTTTCCACCTTCATTATGTTCATCCTTTCTTATAGTACAGCAATATTCCATTGAATTCGTGTACCATACTTTGTTTAGCCATTACCTAATTGATGGGCATCCATTTTTGTTTCCAGTTCTTTGCTACCACAAAAAGTACTGCCCTAAATATTTTGGTGTATATGAAATCTTTCTTATCGTCAGTGACTTCCTTGGAATATATGCCTAACAGATAAATCTCTGGGCCAAAGATTATGGTCATTTCAACCTCCAAATTTGTATAATTCTGATTTCTTTTCCATAGTGGTTGTACCAATTTATAGTTCCACCAACAGGTCATTAGGATCTTTTCATAATTCATCCAACATTAACTGTTCACATTTTTTGTTATTGTTAATTTGCTTGGTATGAAGTAGAACCTTCTCTCTCTCCCTTTCTTCCTCCTCCTTTTTCTCCCTCTCTCCCTCCATCTTTCCCTTCCTTCCTTCCTTTATTCCTTCCTTCCTTCCTTCCTTCTTTCCTTCCTTTTTTGCTTCCTTCCTTTTTCCCTTCCTTTCTCCTTCATTTTATTGGAAATTTTCTAGTGTGTTCCTTTTGCATATGTTGTTTGTTTTTGGTTCTAGATTGCTTTTTACAATATTAAAATATTCCTACGTGATTATATTTTTGTAGGATTTGAATCAGAAATCAGTATTGTAATGTGTCAAAGGCTTTTTCTGTATCTACCAAGATAATCACATGGTTTTAGATTTTTTGTTTTCAATATGATTCAATATTTTACTTGTTTTTCTTAATATCAAATCATCCTCACCTTCCTGATATAAATCCACCTTGATCAGAATGAAATGTAGTTCTTGCATTTCTTGACATAGACTTTTTGGAAAGGATCTTTTAAAAAAAAATTCAGTCAATATTCATTGATGATATTTTCCTTCTATAGTTCTTTGCTTTATCCTTCACTGATTTAGGTCTATAAATTAGTGTTATAAAAGTTTGACAGAATTCTTCTCTAAATCTATCAGGACCAGGTTTTTTGTTTTGTTTTATTTCTTTTGTTTTTGATAGTTCTTATATAGTTAGTGCTATTTCTATTGCTTAGCTAACATTATTTAAGATCTTGATCGAAGGTTCTGCAACTTTGGACATTTAAATTTTTTGAAAGCAATTATTTCTTTCTTTTCTTTTTCAGCTTTGGGGTGCAAATAACTGTACATACTGTGTTTTGGTCATTTTTTAAATTTCTTTTGGTTTTGTTGTGATTTTACTTTGTTCATTTTTTAGAATTTTGAAATTTGAATTTTCTGTCCTATTCTTTTAAATTGGGTTGGCTAAAGGCTTATTTGTTTTGTTAGTCTTTCTTTAAAAAAAAAAGAAATAGATTTTAATTTTCTTTTTGGTTCTGTAGTCTTTTTGGTTTCAAAGTCATATGCTTTCTAATTTTCAGGATTTCCTCTTTTTTGTTTTTGCTTATTTTGGGCTTATTTGTTGGGTTTCTAATTTTTTAAGGCACATTCGGTCTATTAATCTTTCCTCTTTTGACTATTTTGCAAATTACATTGTATTGAGTGAATAAAATATATTTAAGGGGAGTTACTTGCATGGCAGCATAATATGAAAATGGCCAGGAAATGATGTGGAGGTCCTAGATTTCAGCAAAAATAAGACAAAAATTCTCATGTTCCACAGTTGCAAGGAGATAAGGATAATGTCTGCAGCAATTCCTCTCTGCTCTATAGATTAGACCCCTGAAGTATTGGACTTGAGGTTTACTTTGATTAAATCTTAAGGGCCTGTGCTATCTAAGAAAACTTCTAACCTCTTATATAAATATTTATTAAATTGAATTGGTTTGACTCGTCCCTTCCTCTACGAACTAGTATTATAACAGTTTCATTGTTGATATTTTAAGAATTTCACATTTCTCTTTCAGACTCTATTAGTATGTCCAGGAGAGAAGTAATCAGGGCTTTCTCATGAAATGTGCACTCAAGTTTGAGCTATTCTTTGAGCCCTAAACTCAGCTACCCTACTAATCCAAAGTAGGATCTTGTTTGTGAGATGGCTAACCTCTATATTATGGTAATAAACCAAAATCTACATTTCTGTCATCTACTCTATAGCTAGGCAATATATATCTGTTCCTCTGTCATCAAATAGTTGTAGGAATCTGGGTTTCTCAGCCATTCCCACTCAAGTCCTCATATTGCTCATATGCAAATTAGACTGTGTCTTCTCTCTGTGGCAATTTTTTTTCTTTCACATTTTTCCTATTTCTGCTCTCTTTCTTTTTTCTTCTTCTTCTTCTTATTTTTTTGTCGAGGCAATTAGGGTTAAGTGACTTGGCCAGAGTCACACAGCTAATGAGTATTATTTGTCTGAGGTCAGATTTGAACTCAGGTCCTCCTGACTCCAGGGCCAATGCTCTATCCACTGTGCCACCTAGCTGCCCCTCTGCTTTCTTTCTATCAGACAAACTGTTCACATTTTAAAGATTCAACCTCTTGTTTCTGAATAATTTGCTTGTAAGTATATATGAAGTGAATCGAATACCTAATACATTTGTATCATAATATAAATAACAACTTACACTTTTTATAATACTTATAGTGTTATGGAGTATTTTGCAGAAAAAAACAAACCACCTCTGAAGTTAATAATATAAGTAGCAATATGTTCTTTTTACATATGAAGAATTTGGGACCCCAAAAAGTTAAATGACTTGTCTAAGGCCACATAGTCAAGGATGAATCCTGGATCAGAACCCAGATTTCAATTTCAGAATGAGATTGTTTTGTGCTATACCTACACTGCCTCTTAAAGTTTTAAGATAATGGGGATGTTCATAATTCCAGAATAGTAATCCCTGATTAAATAAAAAACAGATTTAATAAAAAGATCGATGGGAGAGGAAACAACAACATTCATTCTCCAGGGTCCAAACTATTTGTCTTGAATGATAAATCTCAGATGACAGCACACTTCCAAATCCTTTTGCTTGTGGTCTGGTTTTACTCGGCTTGTTGCATAAAGGGCACCTAAATCTCTTCTGTACAGGGCAATTGGAAGCAAATGGCTGCTGTAAAACAGAATGAAGATAATGAAAACAGTATTCAAGCAAAATGCCAAGAGCACTGTATACTTGATCAACCTTGACTCTCCTAAGCCAACTTTCACAATATCCACCACCAATCTTTTCTTCCTCTCAGGTAAATACATATGCTGATCTTCTGGACTGTGACACTTCTCTATACAGCTCTCCCCTTTGTGATCTTAATAGTGTTGCCTCTTTTTGATCTACATTCATTCCTTGCTTCATCTTTTGGCTTCCATAAAATCAACTTCAACTTGAACTCTCTCTAGACCACTTAATTCCATCCCTGGCTTGTCAAGACACCTGAAATAAGGACACCATCAGCTGGGCTGCACTTGCTTCTGGCCCTTGGCTGCCCCCTAGTGGAGAGTTTTAGCATTACCTTGTCTACACAGCAGTTTAACTCTTGATGTGCTGGGCAATATTTCAACATTGGTTGTTCTTTGTGCACTAAGGTTAGAGATTGTTTTATTTGCATCCCCAGTATCTTGTACAGTGCCTGGCATATAGCAAAAAAAAAATATGTATTATACCATCTGACCTTCACAAGAACCTGGGATATATAGGAGCTATGATGGTAGTGAGGAACACAAAGATCATTAAACCATAGACTATTTCCAAGACCTGTTTTGTTCTAATCTCTCATGCAAATCTTTATTATAACTAAGAAGAGAATAATATTCAGTTAGTCAGTATTTGATTATCTAGATTGAGATTCTATTTTTAATATTTACTTTTGTCCATTTCATTATTTAATGCTCATACTACAAAAAAAGATGATATTTCAGGTAAGTCGGTTTTGTTAATTTTTATTGCTGGTAAAAGGTTCAGTAATAAGAAGGTTCAAGTTGTAGTGTCATACCACCATAGTCCAGGCCAGAAGGTATCTTTGCAGCTGCTCAATATTAGTAATACTTCATTCAACACTATAAATACTCACTTTGTATGCCAAGATAATATGACACCTTTGGACTGTTGGGATGGTCTCAAGTTTTGAAGGATTACAGTACAGATTTTGGAAGGCATAGGAGACTTACTTCAACCTTGAACCATTCATAAGATTTCATTATGGACCTAAGTGATTCCTACCCTGAAAGGGTAGGCCTCTTCCCAATATGTTCATAATCTGTCCATAGTCAGCTAGATTCCAATGAGGTGTAGGATGCAACTTTTGGAGTGGCTTCACAGCAGAGTAGATTTCTTGATTTATCTATAGCCTGGACTTTCTACTCTGAAGATTTCAACATTTTCTTGAGATCTGAAGATGTTCTATGATCCAGGGTCATTAGCCAGTAGATTACCAATGCTGGATAGTGACAACTGGATTGCATTTCATGGCTGTTGTACATACCCTACAGGCTGTTATCTTCTTAGCCTTTGCCATTTATCAGTAAATCAGGATGCTTTACTGTCTTCCAAGGGAATTCTACAACCAGTTAAAATAAAGGGCCTAAATGAATGATTTTGAATGTTTTTTTCTGTGTGTTACTTGTACTATATTTGCCATTTTATTAGCATGTCGAAGCAAAATGGATTTTATCTCCATTTTTTTCCCTTGCCTTTTTTTCTTTCTAAGAGTGGAAAGATGGCCAAAAGTTAGTAGTAAGAAAAGAAGAGAAGAATCAGGCAACTTTTGAAAAACTAATGGTTTTGTTGTTATATAAATTGCCTAAAAGGAAGTACATTGAGTAGACCAGCAGTTTTATCACTCAAAGACACTTAAATTGACACTGTGGATCTCTGGTTTGTTTCCTGGCTTGACGAAGCTCTGTGGCCTAATGAATAGAGAGCACTGAACCTGGGGTCAGGAAACCTTAATTAAACTCAAACCCTTCCTCAGACACTTACTAGCTGACACTTACTAGTTAGACATTGGCTTAGCTAGCTTACCAGCTTGGCACTGAGCAAGTCACTTAACATTTGTCAGTCTCATTTTTCTCATCTATAAAATGGGGGTAATAATAGTACCCACCTCACAGAGTTGTTTTGAGGATCAAATGAAATAATAAATGTAAAACACTTCAAAGTTAGTACTATATATATATATACTAGGTATTATTTTTGTGATTTCTATTTGAAGGAAACATTTATGAATTTCCTACTAGTAGAATATATGTGCCTGGAGGGCAGGGGCTTTATCTTCATTTTTCATTTATATTCCTAGCCCCAGAGCAGCTCCTTACATATATTAGGCAGTTAAAAATGCTTTGTAGATTAGATAGGATGATGTTACCATTTAACAGTTACAAGTTAAGGTGAAATCTCAACTGTGAGCAAAGAGGTCAAAAGGACTGAGTAGTCTAGTTCCCTGAGGGGGTCAGAGATTGTGGAAATAGTACAGGATTAATGATCAGTAGGCCCCAAATCTAGGTTTGACATTTCTATGAACTAACTCTCTGTAACCTTGGGCAAGTTGCTCCATTTCTTAGATTAGTCTCCTTATCTGTAAAATAGGGATACTTTACTCCATGCGGTTGTCGTGAAAATATTTTACAACATGAAAGAATCATGAAGTTACATATATGTTCGTTATTACATAAATGCAAAGTATTATTCACCTTTAGCAATGTTATTGAATGAAGTAACAGTTGTGACATGATAGTTTGATAAGACGATTGGCTGAGAGGACACAGTAAACATGAGTGTAAAAAATAGCATTCTCCTGTGGAAATGAATTTATCAAAAATAAAACCAATTTCACCATGGAGTCATGCTTGCAAATCCGACTATTTATTTTGCAATATTAAAATGTTTGCAGGAAGGAGCATGGTGTTGGTTTCAGTCCAAATCTAATATAAGCCTGCTGGACACAAATGTGTTTTTCACAGGATGTGGGCTATTCGCTACCTTTACCTTGCTTTCACTTCTGGGACAAAGAAGTTCCCAGTCATGGATACTGTGAGCAAATTGGCTCTTTTATGTGAAATGCTTACAGTAATTTGTAGTGTGCCATTATTGTTTGAAGTTTGGTGTAAGTCTCAATTGAAACATTAAACTTTTTATGAACTGGAAATCTTGGAAATCCTTCAGAGGCAGTCTTATATTTATGATATTATAGTCAACATTTCCATTATATCCTTCTATTTTCAGGGATTTATTAGTTGTAAAAAAATCTTTTGGGGCTGAATCTTGATATGAGTCCCAACTGTGCTGTTTTTACCTAGCTTGAAAAAAATGAATCCATCTATATGGATAGGACTCAAATGATATTTGCCAATTGCAGTATCAGTTATGGCTTCGGCTATATTGATTACTTTCAGTAGATAGTATGAACAATTGATCTTATCTAATAGAATGTTAGGGGATGGATCCTATCATAGTTCATTGGGATTTTTCTTTTCTTTGGTAATTAGGGGTAGGGTAATATTTGTTTTACACTTTGGTAATTAGAGATGGGTAAGATTGGATTGGGTCACCTAGGTGGAGCAGTGGATAGAGTTCTGGATCTGAAGTCAGGAAGACACGTGTTCTTGAGTTCAAATTCAGCTTCACACATTTACTAGCTCTGTGCCCCTGAGCTGGAGAAGGACATGGCAAACCACTCCAATGCCTTTGTCACAAAAACCCCAAATGGGGTCTTGAAGAGTCAGACACAACTGAAATATGACTGAACGATAAAGATTGGATTTTTCTCCATATTATTTCTTCTGTTATTTTTTTTTCTATTTCCTTCATTAGTACTTAAGATCAAGGAATAGTAACGTACGTAATTCCAAAAATTTAAATGCAAACCAATGATTATGGGGACATTTTGGAAGGGAAATAATTAAAGAGTAGTAGAAAGATTGTAGGATTTCTTTTGGGTATAGGCCTAAAAGTACATGTAGCACTACATTAAATCAGAGGAAGAGAACAAGGTCTTGTATGTACATAAATATTTATAGGTGCCTTTTTTGTGATGGCAAAAGTTCATATTAAAGGGATATACGTATCTTGTGTATATGAATGTGATAACATACTATTGTGCTTTAAGAAATGAGGAAAGAGATGATTTCAAAGAGACGTGGAAAGACTTGTATGAACTGATACAGAGGGAAACACATGCAGCATGAAATGATTCTGAACAATTTACATTACATCAATATTATAAAAATTAATGGTTTTGAAGACTTTTATAAACTGACAAAGAAAAAAATGAAACTACAACTAATATATTAACAAAACTGAAAACAAACAACTTTGAAAGGTGTAAGAATTATGTTCAAAGCAATGATCATTCATGATATACCATCTTTATAATAAATATTACCATGCCATAATATATACTACCCTTATAATAGTAATGATGATAAAAGTAATGATGCCTATAATAACTACATATATAATGATAAAGCTAGTATGCACATATATACTAGCTTTATCATGATAATTATTACTATTCTGTCAGAATGTGGATAGTATTTTTCTTCATAGAGCATGCATACATATATATCCCCTACTGTTCTCCAGGCACTGCGCTAAATGTTTTACAAATATAATTTCATTTGATCCTCACAACAATTCTGGGAGGTGGTTGATAGGTGCTATTATTATTCCTATTTCACAGCTGAGGAAACAAAGGCAGATAGAGGCTAAGTGACTTGTCCAAGGTAAAACAGCTAGTAAGTATCTGAGGTGGTTTCAAAGACATAAAAAAAGAGAAAAAGACCTATTTGTACAACAATATTTATAGCAGCCTTTTTTGTTGTGGCTAAGAGTTAGAAAATTCTACTTTGCACCCCTTAATTTGATTCTGTATGGATCTTTATGTTTTATTGAAAATAACAAATTTCTTGTTATTGCTTCCTATTACATCCTTCTGCCCTCCACTGTTTTATGGAATGTCCATCCCATTCATGTTCATAGTTATGATTGTAGTTTGTTTTCCACACCAGAAAACACATTAAAAAAAATTTCCTTCCTCTTTCTCCTAAAAAACAAACAAACAAACAAACAAACAAACCCCAACAAAAACTTGAGGAATGAAATCAACACTAGAGGTTTTTTTTGGGAGGGGAAATATACCCAGACCTATGTAAACATGTAACTTTCTTGAGAATAGTGATTATTTCATTCTTTGCATTTGTACAGCCTAACACCCAAATGTTTGCTGATTGAGTGATGATTGCTTCTGAGGGTTGACTTCACTATGGAAGGCTGAAAAAATGCGCAACATCAGCTATCATTCCCAAACTTCTCTTGTTTCAACAGCTTCTGGAGATACTGTCATACAGAGCCCCAGTTCTTGAAGCCATCCCTCAGGTAACAGGATGAGAATTGTAAGTATAAATATAATAATTTCCATGCAGAGCGCTCAACCTTCGATATGGAGTTCCCAGGCTTCAGCTATGTGTCACTGGTCTTTAGCATAAGGTCCTTCTTCTTTCACTAATTATACTCAATTTCCAGTCCTTAACCTTCAGCCCTTTGTGATCCCCCCTCATTCTTTATCTCAATTGGGGGTAGAAGGGAGGGCAAAACAGTGAGGTCAATAGTGTGACTCTTTGATTTTGATTTTTTTTTTCCTTTGGGGGTTACCTTGCAGAAATTATCTTTCTTGCACTCTTTTAGTGATGTAGATAGATAAAATATTCAGGCATTGTGCTAAGTGCTGTGGGATAAAAATAGAAACAATCAAGACATATAGTCAAGGACCTTATTCCAGTGGGGGAAGGTAACACATAAAAGGGAGCTGAAAAGAGGGGGGAAAGTTGAGGGTATATTAGTTGAGTGCAACACTGCTGTCAAGAAGGTGGGAAAATCCAAAGAATTAGTTGAGCCAAGAGTGAAGTGAGCATGTCTGTATACTCTCATGAAATGGTGTGTGGGGCTAGGGATTCATCAAAGAGGAGAGGTGGACTCTGGATGGAGATATTTCCGGAGCGGGAAGTCTGCTGACAAGGAGGTAGAGAAATAGAGAGAGACAGGATCAACCCAGGAGTGATGGAATCATGGCTCGGTGTTTTTTGTTTGGTGCAATTACTTTTAGCTTGAGGTGTTGTGGTTTATGTGTGTACCCCTGGAGGGGGTTTTGTGAAGAAAGTAACATTCTGAGAGAATGTATCCAAAGGAAAGAGATCACTTGTCAAGAACATAAAGTTGAATCAAATAATATGAAATGTAATTGGCATAATATAGCCTTTCACTGAAGTTCAAAAAAGTCGTGTTCACAAAATAAGAGGGTGGAGCCATGGCTAAATACTGTTTGTCTTTAA
The DNA here is from genome assembly GCF_003287225.1 of Phascolarctos cinereus. Lineage (NCBI taxonomy): Eukaryota > Metazoa > Chordata > Mammalia > Diprotodontia > Phascolarctidae > Phascolarctos > Phascolarctos cinereus. Next base: position 125,933,021 of record NW_027556180.1, read on the forward strand.
AAACATATGAGTTTTGAGTCGGCTAGGTGGCATAGAGCATAGGACCTGGAGTCAGGAGGACCTGAGTTCAAATGTGACCTCAGACACTTGACGCTTACTAGCTGTGCAACCTTGGGCAAGTCACTTAACCCCATTGCCTAGCCAAAACAAACAGACAAACAACAACCCAAAACAGATGAGTTTTAGTGGACTGCAAGCTACATATATTTTCCTAAAACACCAATGCAATCTTAGGTTTCAGAACTATGCTCTCCAGAAGCAAAAGGTTTTGGTTCCACTGAAATCTCTCCTGGTCATACCATTCCTGAAGCATTGTGTTCAATTCTTGATCCCACATGTTTAAGATGGATATTAATAAAATAGGAGTGTGTTAAGGGGAGGATCACCAGAATGATGAAGAGCCTTGACATCATGCTATATTATGATCTTTTGAAAGATGCGGGGATGTTTATCTTGGAGAAAGGAGGATTTAGGAGTATGATAGCTATCTTCAAGTATATGATGGCCTTCTTCAAGGTCATATGACGGACAGATTAGACTCATTCTTCTTAGTCTCAGGAGATAAGACTGGGAATAATGGGTAGAAATTGAAGAGAGGCATATTTCAGCATTAAATATCCCAAAGTGAAATGGAGTGCATCAGGAGACGGGAGGGTCCACTCGTTAGAGGTCTTCAAGTACCATCTATAGAGCTGCTTGTTGAGTATGTTGTAGAGAAAATTCTCGTACCGTTAACAGATTGGACTAGTTGGTCTCTGAGTTCTCTTCCAGTTGTGAGGTCCTGTGATTCTATGAATAATGGCTCTGCCTTGTTTGGTCAAGCCCCATTAGCAGGTAAGCATGGCTGCTGTGATATTATTGTAATGATATGTGTGTGTACTTATATACGTTCATAGAAACTGACATTGATGTCTAGATATAGATAATCAGGCAACTTCTTTCTCACCTATGTAAACACAAGTCAGATATTATATAATGTTCAGGGAGTGTTCTATAGATCTCAAAATTTGGAAAATAATTTTCCCAAAAGAAAAGTGTCTAATATGAACATATCATTAAGTTGTACAAAAGTCTTTCTATAGATGGTGGAGGGCCAGTTTCATCCTTTATTTTGTTGATAAAGAAAAGGAGACATAGACAGGTTAATTATCTTCATAAGTACCGATGTAATGAGGCAGCTAGGTGGCTCAGTGGTTAGAAACTAGACCTGATCAGGAAGACTTTGGTTCAAACCTGGCCTCAGACACTCACTAATAGTGTGATCATGGGCAAGTCACTTGTTTGCCTTAATCCACTGGAGAAGGAAATGGCAAATTGCTCCAATATCTGTGCCAAGATAACCCTATACAAGGTCATGAAGAGTTGGACGTGACTGAACAACAACAATAAAGTGCATGCTAGTGTTATTTCCTGAAGCCTAGCCCTTAGCTACAGGCAGCTGGCTGTTTTACCTACATTGCATCTTTGTTACTTAATGAAACAGTTGGCCCTCCATACCAGAAATCTTTCTTTCTGCAAACAGACAGGAAAGGTACTAAGAGTCAGCCTTGGAGCTGCGTCTATATATGATTTAGGTCTAAATGTCTATCCTGCTGGTAACCAAGGGTTAAATCGCAGCTGTTATAATTAACAGTGACCTTGTTCAGAGTACTGACATAGTTGTGAGCCTATGTAGTGCTTTGAATGATGCATAAGGAGCAGGAACAGAACAGTTATGCAGAGAGGTGGGATATTGTGACTTGGGAGATCTTTCCCTGCATATGTAAATGTTTATTTATTTAATAGATTTTATTTGAACACAACTTCCTAATAGACCCATTTACATAGTGCTGAGTCTTCTCTATCCCCATGGTTAATTTATTGTTAGTTAGCAGGAAGGAGAGATGTGTCCTTTAATTTTAGGTATTGGGGGAATAACACTGACCATCCTAATTATCCTAATTGATTTTGTTTCCTCTCAGTGCTGACTTTATTTACATTGTTGTAGTCATTGTTGCTAATAACTCATTGGGTTATAGTGTGGGTAATGCAATCTCTGGGTCAAAAGATATGAACAATTGAGCAATCTCAACACAAATGAAAAAGCGATTATCGAGTTCCTATTATGTATTGAGCACTATGCTAGGCAATAAAACTTCAAAGGCAAAACCAAAAGTCTCTGCCTTGGCATAAGGAAAACTATTAACATAATTAATTATATCAATAATAAAAATTTTAAAAATTATTTTTTGATTATATAAATAGAATCAGAAAAAGCTTTTGATAAAGTACAACACCCATATCTATTAAAAACACTTGAAAGTATAGGTATAAATGGATTTTCCCCCTTAAATCCATAAAAAAGCATTTAGCTTAAACCATCAGCAAGCATTATTTGTAATGAAGATAAACTAGAAGCCTTCCCAGTAAGATCATATGTGAAACAAGAATGTCCACTGTCACCAATATTATTCAATATTGTATTGGAAATCCTAGTAATAGCAACAAGAGAAGAAAAGGAAATAGAAGGAATCAGAATAGGCAATGAGGTAATAAAACTCTTTGTTTTGCAGACAATATGATGATATACTTGGAAAATACCAAAGATTCAACTAAAAAGTTAGTTGAAACAATTAATAATTTTGGCAAAGTAGCAGGATATAATGTAAATCCACATAAATCATTAAAGTAAATCCATATAAATCATCAGCATTCCTATATATATAGCAAACAAAACCCTGCAAGAACAGATAGTAAGAAATACATCATTGAAATAATTCTAGACAGTATAAAATACCCAGGAGTATGTCTGCCAAAACAAACTCAGGAACTATATAAATGGAAAAATAAAAATAACTTTTTATACAAATAAAATCATATGTAAATAACTAGGGAAATATTAATTGTTCATAGGCAGGTAGGGTCAAAATAATTAAAAAAACAATAATTTTATATAAACTGATTTATATATTCAATGCTATCCCAATTAAATTACCAAAAGGTATTTTACTGAATTAGAAAAAATAATAACAAAATTCATTTGGAAGAACAAATAGTCAAGAATATCAAAGGAAATAATGAAAAAAAAATGTGAAGGAAAAAGGTTTAGCAGTACCAGCTGTTAAGCTATATTATAAGGCAGTAATTATCAAATCTATCTGGTAACTGACTAAAAAATAGAAAGGTAGAACAATGGAACAGAATAGGCATACAATTTATAGCAGCAATAAACATAGAAACTTTATATTTGATAAGTGTAAAGACTTAAGATTTGGGGATAAGAATTCATTATTTGGTAAAAATTGTTGGGAAAACTGGAAAGTGGTATGGCAGAAACTGGGTATAGACCAATATCTTATACCATTTACCAAGATAAGGTCAAAATGGATGCATGACTTACATATGAAGAAAGATATAAAAAAATTTGAAGAACATGGAACATATTCCTCTTCAGACTTATGGATGAATGAACAGTTTATGAATAAAGCAAATGGATAATTTTGATTACATTAAAGTAAAACATTTTTGTACAAATAAAACAAATATAGTCAAGATCAGAAAAAAACCCCAGAAAATTGGGGAAAAAAAAACTTAATAGTTTCTCAGATAAAGGTCTCATATCTCAAATATAGAAAGAACTTTATAAAATCTATAAGAATATGAGTCATTTCCCAATGGGTAAATGGTCAAAGGATATGAACAGGCAGTTTTTAGATAAAGAAATCAAAACAATTTGTAATCATGTGAAAAAAGGCCCTAAATCATTATTAAACAGAGAAATGCAGCTTGAAACAACCTTGAGATATCATTTTATGCCTATTAGATTGGCTAAAATGATTGAAGGGGAAAATGACAAATGTTGGAAGGGATGTGGAAAAATTGGAACACTAATTCATTGTTGGTGGAATTGTGAACTGATCCAATCATTTTGGAAAGCAATCTGGAATTATGCCCAAAGAGTAATCAAGCTGCCTATATACCCTTTGACCCAGCAATACCACTATTAGGTTTATTTCCAAAGATGATTAGGGAAAAAAGAAAAGAACCTATATGTTCTTTTAAAAAAAGCTCTCTTTTGTGGTGGCAAAGAACTGTGAATTGTTGGGATACTTGTCAATTGGGGAATGGTTACACAAGTTGTGGTATATGATTGTGATAGAATATTACTGTGCTATAAGAAATGATGAACTCAAAGATCTTAGACTTGCATGAAATAATAAAGAGTGAAATGAGCAGAACCAAGAAAATGTTGTATACAGTAATAGCATTATTGTTTTAAGAATAACTGAGCAAAGGGGCAGCTAAGTGGCATAGTGGATAGAACTCTAGCCTTGGAGTAAGGAGGACCTGAGTTCGAATCTAGCCTCAGACCAAACACTTGACACTCTCTGTGTGGCCCTGTGCAAGTAGCTTAACCCTGATTGCCTCACCAAAAAAAAAAAAAGGCAAAAAAAAGATTGCAGGGAATTTTTGGGGCAGCTAGGTGGCTCAGTGGATAGAGCATGGGCCCTGAAGTCAGGAGGACCTGAGTTCAAATTTGACCTCAGACCAAACACTTGACACTTACTAGCTGTGTGACCCTGGGCAAGTCACTTAACCCCAACTGCCTAAAAAAAAAAAAGAATAACTGAGCAAATAAATAATTTTGACTATTATAAATACCCAAATTAACTTCAAAATACATGAAGGAAGACACTATTTGTATCCAGAGAAAGAACTGATAAAGAAAAGTATATATAGTTTGATTTTACATATACATTTGTCTAATGTTAGCCATTTCTAGGGTGGGAGGGGAGGAGAAGGGATGAAGAAAAATAAATTTGCATGATAACTTCATTATATATTTAAAGGGAATAGCAAGTTACACACAATAGATTGCAGTTTCATGTGCAATCATCTTTTGTTATTATACTATGCTATAGAAATGCTTTTTATTCTATAAATTAAAAATAAAATAAAGACAAGAACATTTAAAAAATCTTTGCCTTCATGGAATTTGCATTTTTTTGGGGGGGGATAAGTAAGGAAGACAGGTTGCTACAAAACATATGAATTAAATACAAATTAATTTTGGAGGCTAGATGAGGAAAATAGTAACAACTGAAGAGTTCTAGGAAGGGATCATGTAGGAATTGTAACTTGAGCTGACCCTAGGTCTGCCGAAAGACAGAGGGTAGAGGGCACTCATTCCAGGCACGGGAGACAGACAACGTGTTTTGTAGACACAGTGATGGGAAATGGAATGTTGTGCATGGGGAATAGCAATTAGACCAATTTAGCTGGAATGTGAAGTGTGTGAGAGTGAAGGATGTGAAATTTGTCAGGAAAGATAGGTTGGAGTCAGATTGTGAAGGCTTTAAATACAAAACAGAGGAGATTGTGTTTTATCCAAAAGGTAACGGGGAGTCCCTGACGCATCTCAGAAAGGGAAATTCTATGACTTAGAAATATCATTTTGGCAACTCTGTGGAAGAATGTATTGGAAAGGGGAGACAGTGATAACAAGGAAAGAAGTTAGGTAACTATGGTAATAGTCCAGGTGACAGGAGGTGATCTAAAGTCATGGCTGTGTGCTATACCAGAAGCCAGGAAGCCTTGAGTTCAAATCCAGTGTCAGATACTTATTAGTTGTGTGAAACTGGGCAAGTCACTTAATGTCTGTCTATCTCAGTTTCCTCATTTGTAAAATGAAGATAATAATAACACCTACCTTTAAGGGTTATTATGAGGATAATAGGAGATATCATTTGTAAAATATTTTGCAAACTTTATAAACCTATACAAACATAAACAGTAATTATTACTATAAAACTTCACGATTGTAAATAGGGGAGTGGGAGAATAAACAGCTGAGTACTTCTTTAAGGTTTTGAACGTGGATGATTGGAAGAATGGTGATCTCTTTGAAAGAAATAGAAGAGTTAGGAAGGAGGTGCATTTGGAAGAAAGATAAGTTCTATTTGGGATAGAATACTTTTGAGATGCATATGGAAATCATTTTGGTGATGTACAGCAGGTAGTTACTTGTCTGGTTCTGGAACATGAGGAGATGTGGACTGGATAGATAGATTCATAAGGAAAGAGAGTGGGAGAGAGAGAGAGAGAGAGAGAGAGAGAGAGAGAGAGAGAGAGAGAGAGAGAGAGAAAGAAAAGATAAGTTTTAGGACAGAGGGACATGGAAATTTAGGGAAATACATCCAGATGCAGAAGGGCAGGACGTGGTTAAGACATAACCTCTCTTTGCCTCAGTTTCTAAATCCACGATCCTATGAGAAATGATTCAGGATTTGAGAAAGAGGAAACCACTTGTATAGATAACTTTTTCTAAGATTTTGTATGTGAGTGAGAGTAGAGATATAGGATAGTACTTTGAGGGTATAACAGGATCAAATGGAGGGTTTTTTGCTTGTTTGTTTGTTTTTGGTTTGGTTTTTTTTTTTCATATTGGGACTTCAGAGCTCCTGGTCCTAGGCTGTCACATTCTGAACACTGTGACACAATCTTGGTCAGCACTACACTGGTCAGCAAAGCATTCAGTGCTTTCTGCCTCTTCCTTGGGCTTCCAAAATTTCCCTTTTCCCTCTACTCATCCACATCACTTTTCTGACCATCCTTTCTCATGGAAGCTCCTTCTTCTTGTTGCTTCTGAACATATAGACTTGCTGGCTACAGCTGTCCTGTTTCTGGTCTGCTGATACTACTTTTACTGGTGGTTACCCTTTTCTACTTCCCATGCCCTTCTGGATGACTATCTGTGTAATCTTGGGGTGGAAGAAGTAATTTACTGTAGTTTCTCATTGGATTTCTTGGTAATTATCCAGTCTAGTGTGAACTTCAGAGTTTTGATGGAGTAGGTCTATGGGAACTGGTCGACTTGTTCCCATTCAGGCAGCCATCTTGGCAGGAAGTATTCCTCCTCATTTTTTATACCCCTCCAACTAAAGGAGCACTTATTCCAGTTATTGAAATGAATGGCCTTAATAGCATGATGAGGCATGGATGGAGGACTTTATGTATATGGAGAATGGTTATTAATTTAGTGACTGCACAAATAAAGTCAGAGTTAAATAATTGGAGAAATATGAGTTGCTCATGGGTAGGCCAAGCTAATATAATAAAAATAACAATTCTACCTAAATAAATTTACTTACAAACAACCAAAAATTATTTTATACAGCTAGAAAAAAATAATAACAAAATTCATCTGGAAGAACAAAAAGTCTGGAATATCAAGGGAATTAATGAAAAGAAATGCAAGGGAATGTGGCCTAACCATACCAGATCTAAAACTGTATTATAAGGCAGCAATCATCAAAACTACTTGGTACAGGCTAAGAAATAGAGTGGTGGATCAGTGGAATAGGTTAGGTACATAAGACACAGCAGTCAATGACTATAGCAATCTTTTGTTTGATAAACCCAAAGACTCCAGCTTCTGGGATAAGAACTCACTATTTGACAAAAACTGCTGGGAAAACTAGAAGACAGGATGGCAGAAAATAGGCATGGACCAACATCTTACACTGTATAACAAAATAATATCAAAATGGTACATAATTTAGACATAAAGGGTGAAACTATAAGCAAATTAGGAGAGCAAGGAATAGTTTTCTGTTAGATCTGTGGAGAAGGAAAGGATTTATGACCAAACAAGAGATAGAGAAAATTATGAAATGCCAAATGGGTAATTTTGATTACATTAAATTAAAAGGTTTTTGCATAAACAAAGCTAACAAAATCAAGATTAGAAGGGAAGCAGAAACCTGGGAAACAATTTTTACAGCCAGTGTCTCTGATAAAGGCCTCATTTCTAAAATATGTGGAGAACTGAGTCAAATCTATAAGAACACAAATCATTCTCCAATTGATAAATGGTCAAAAGATATGAATAGGTGGTTTTATGGTGAAGAAATTAAAGCTATCTACAGTCATATGAAAAAATGCTCTAAATCATTATTGGTTAGAAAAATGCAAATTAAAACAACTCTGAGGTAGCACATCACATCTATCAGATTGGCTAATACGACAAAACAGGAAAATGATAAATGTTGGAGATGTGGGAAAATTGGAGCACTAAAATGCATTGTTGCTGGAGTTGTGAACTGATCTAACCATCTGGAGAACAATTTGAAACTATACATAAAAGGCCATAAAACTGTGCATACCCTCTGATCCCAGATATACCACTTTATACGTCTTTATCCCAAAGAAGTCATAAAAAAGGGAAAAGGACATAAATGTACAAAATATTTATAACAGCTCTTTTTGTGGTGGCAAAGAATTGGAAATTGAGGGGATGCTCATCAATTGGGGAATGGCTGAACAAGTTGTGCTATATAAATGTAATGGAAAACTATTGTTCCATAAGAAATGGTAAGCAGGCCAACTTCAGAAAAACCTGGAAAGACTTCATGAACTCATGCTAAGTGAAATGAGCAGAACCAGAAGAACATTGTACACAGCAACAACAACATTGTGTGATGACTGACTTTGTTAGACTGAACTGTTTTGAGTGGTGCAATGATCTAAGACAATTCCAAAAGACTCATGATGGAAAATGCTAGCCATTTCCAGAGAAGAAACTGATGGAGTTTGAATGCAGATGGAAGCATATTATTTTCATGTTTTTTGCTTTTTTTGTTTTTGTTTTTTTTTGTGTTTTCTTTCTCATGGTTTTTCCTTTTGGTTCTAATTCTTCTTTACGACATGACTGATGTGGACAGATGTATAATATGATCATATGTACATAGCCTATATCAGATTATACGCCATCTTGGGGAAGGGGGAGTGGGGAAAATTTAGAACTCAAAATCTAATAAAAGTGAATGTTGAAAACTAAAAATAAATAAATAAGTAAATTTAACAAAATAGTGATTGGTCATCTAGATGGGAAGGTAGGACCATTTTCTGTATGTGTTTTTAGAATTATATCATTACATGTCTCCTAGGAGATTATTGTCTAGTCTCTACAAAAAGGAAATGATTCAAATAAATATTTTCCCCTTTTTGTTTTGTCTTTAAATAATCAGGGCAATTTCAAAAATACTGGGTGAATATGCTTGCTCTAGTACTTACCATATTGTCTGCTGATTTAAGATCCCCTACATGTTCAGTGACATGCTGAGGACAGAGAGAAAGCAGGACATGGCTCTGTAAAATGTTATCCTTTATAATACCTATCAATCATGTGGCACTTTTCAACTATCCTGAGAGCTCCATAAACACTGAACCAATTAATCCTCCACACACCACTGGAGGGTATTATTGTTTTGCTCCATTAGGATGAAGAAATGAGGTTGAAGCTAAGTTCTTTTCCCAGGAAGGAAAGCACAAGGAATCATTATTGAATGTAAGACTGGAGCTCAATAAATCCTGGATGGTGACAGTCATTATGATTTAGGAAGAGCCAGATTATCTGATAGGTTCATTTGGCATGTTCCTAAGAGCACCATCCCAATTTACCTGGGGACTTGAGGGTGGTGGAAAGGTATTGCTTAGACTCTGAGTTCCTCCTCTGTTGGGTGGAAATTTTTTTCTTTTATGGCCTATGGATTCCCAAGGCACAGGAGAATGTCAACAAGAATGATAACTCCCTTCTCCACTTCCACCCTGGATCTTGGGCCCACTTATTTCAAGTACAAGAGGATGAATGATAGGGCTATGCGGCAGAGTTGTAGAGGATACATGGACCTGCCCCCTCTAATTCATACAATATCCAAGAACAAGAGAATAATGTTATAATCTAAACAAGATTATCCCATTTCCTGGCCCTGGTGATACACTTTTGATAACATTTTTAAAAACAAGGGAATATTCCTCATTTCTCTGATCCTGTTGATTAGTTCATGCAGGTTGGGTTCTGGTCAGAGAGTTGGGGTTAAGGGAGGAAAGAACTGGGAGGTTTCTCCTTAGGAATCAGGGCAAAGTTTAAAAAATAGATTTTTGTTGATATCTTTTGGTTTTACATGGCTTAGACTTTCCCCTGTATCCTTCTTTCTGTCTTTTCCCAGTGAGCCTTTCATTACAATGAATAATTAAAAAAAAAAGAAAAAGAAGAGAAAAAATATTCAACAAATCTACCAACACATAGAAAAATTCCATGTTTTATAAAGCGTTCCACATCAATGGACTCCCTGCTTCTACAAAGGAATGGGAGAAGTTGTCTTCTCATTTTCATTCTTCTGGGCAAAACTTTCTATTTTTAATTTCAATACATTTAGTTTGGATTATTTTGTAGTGGTTGTTTTTTCTGTTTACATTGTAGTTATTATGTATACTGTTTTTCTGGCTCCACTTACTTCACTGTGCATTGTTCAATGAAAGTCTTCTCCTGCTTCTCTGAATTCATCATGTTCATTGTTTTTTAAAGCACAGTAATATGCCATTGCATTTATGAACCACAATTTGTTTATGCATTCCCCAAGTGATGAGCATCTATTTTTTTCCCCAAGTTCTCTGCTACTATAAATATTTTGGTGTATTTCAGGAGGGTTTTACTCCTCCATTGAGTTTGACAATGGGAGCTAGTTGTAATTATCTGACAGTGTGTAACAGCTCTGAATTTCTTTCTTTGAATTTTTTCTGACTAAATTGAAATAATTATTATTTACTCCATTTATTTTAATGACTAAAACAATTCTTGATATCAAACCCACAAATCCTAAAACATATGAACATAGTGTAAATGCTATAAAATTTATTTGTAGGCTTATTATTATTTTGCCATTGGATGGCTTCTTGTACGCACATACACACACACACACACACACACACACACACACACACACATATATATATATATATATAATATGTATAATATACATATACATACACACAATATGTTACACAAAATATATGAACATGTAATATAAGACTTTTTTAGGATTATATTATATATTATATAACTATAAACATGTGATAATAGCATTATATATTAGAGGTTAATATATAATATTATAGACTATGTATATATGTTATATAAATCTATATATCTGCATTCATGCATTTATTTGTTTTCTAGGCCTTTTGGTCTGACTTTGTTATTTCATGTGAGTTGGTGCTTTTTAATTAAGAAATTCCCTCTACCAGTATTGATCAGTATCATTTGCTTTGAAGTAGCCTAGGCTGCTGAGTTTAAGTGGTTTACCCAGGGTTATATAACTGATATGTACTGGAAGTGCAACTAGAGTAAGACTGACTCTTCTATCCACTATCTCACCTCAACACTGTCCCATTGCTCATATAGCTTAAGCTGAAGGCACATTTTCTATTCTAACATTAAGGAATTGATATTTCTCAGTTAAGCAGAATATTTGGTTACTAATGACAAGTCACTCCTTAAGGATACTTAATGACAGAAATTTACAATGGTGATATTTCAATGAAGAAGACTATATAAGTCTCAAGTTGATGCTTTTTCCTTTTATTTCTATATGCTACAATATAAAAACACAATAATTTAGTTTAAATATAAAGAGAAAATACATAAATATATACAAATATAAAGAAAAAATTCACAGTGAAGATTTTAAAAGATTAGAATGATTTGCTAAGGAATGTTGAAGAATGTCCTTCTTGGGGGTGGAGACAAGATGGCAAAGTGAAAGCAATGACTTGCTTCAGCTCTCCCCCAAAGCCCTCCAAATACCTGTAAAAAATGGCTCTAAAAAAATCCTCAAATTCTAGAGCAGCAGAACCCACAAAAAAAAAGAGTGAAACAAATTTCCAGCTCAAGGCAACATGGGTGGTTGATTGGAAAGGTCTATCATACCTGGCTATGAGAGAAACACAGTTCAGCATGGGCATGCAGACAAAGACCAGCCTCAGTGAACCTGGAACAGGCCTCAGAAGACTGAATTATAGGCAGCTGTGGCAGTTTCCAGACTTCTCAACCCACAAATGCCAAAGACAACTTAGAAGGTCAGTAGGAAAGGTCTGTGACTATGGTGAGAGAGAAGCTCTGTCTCAGCCCCAGTTGCAGTGCACCCCTGGAGTGGCAGCTGCTTCCTGAGCTCTTCCCACAGACAGAAGGGGGAATCTAGTGGCTGATCAGAGGGGGACTGCAGGGATATCTTTGCTGGTGCTGAGGCAGGATTCTCTTGCTTTGCCCATGCTTAGATCTGGGTCACAGTTCTGGGTGGTGGTCTGGGGGCAAGGAGGAGGACTGGCATGGTGGAACTTGTAGTGGCAGTAAAGAGAGAATCCTTCTCACAGTTCCAAGGCAGAAAAGAGTACTTGTGGTCACTCATAGACCAGAGCACAGGCCAGGAAAGGAGTAAACACCTTGCCCCTGATTATACCATCTTGGAAGAACTGAAAATTTACAAGTCCCTAGAAGTATCTCTGAAAACAGCTGCAGTACATTGGGACAGTACATTCTCCACACTTGAGGCAGACACCTACTTTAACAAAGACTTTAAAACTGAAGTCATTGGCTGGGAACATGAACAAACTGTGCAAAAAAAGTCAGATCATAGAATCTTTCTTTGGTGACAAAGAAGATCAAAACTTACAACTGGAAGACAACAAAGTCAGAGCTCCTACATCCAAAGCCTCCAAGAAAAATATTAATCAGTCCCAGACCATGGAAGAGCTCAAAAAGGATTTTGAGAAGCAACTAAGAGAAGTAGAGGAAAAGCTGGGAAGAGAAATGAGAGTGATGCAAGAAAATCATGAAAAAACAAGTCAACAGCTTTCTAAAGGAGACCCAAGACACTGAAGAAAATAACACCTTAAAAAATAGACTAACCCAAATGGCAAAAGAGGTCCAAAAAGCCAATGAGGAGAAGAATGCTTTAAAAAGCAGAATTGGCCAGATGGAAAAGGAAGTCCAAAATCTCACTGAAGAAAATACTTCCTTAAAAATTAGAATTGAGCAAATGGAAGCTAGTGACTTTATGAGAAATCAAGACATTGTGAAACAAAACCAAAAGAACGAAAAAAAAAAAAGACAATGTGAAATATCTCACGGGAAAACCAACTTACCTGGAAAGTAGATCCAGAAGATATAATTTAAAAAATTATTGGAGTATCTGAAAGCCATGACCAAAAAAAGAGCCTAGACATCATCTTTTAAGAAATCATCAAAGAAAACTGCCCTGATATTCTAGATCCAGAGGGCAAAATAGAAATGGAAAGAATCCAGTGATCACCTCCTGAAAGAGATCCCAAAAGGAAAAGTCTCAGGAATATTATAGCCAAATTCCAAAGTTCCCAGGTCAAGGAGAAAATATTTCAGGCAGCCATAAAGAAACAATTTAAGTATTGTAGAAACACAATCAGGATAATGCAAGATTTAGCAGCTTCTACATTAAGGGATCAGAGGGCTCTGCATATAAGATTCTGGAGGCCAAAGGAGATAGGATTACAGCCAAGAATCACCTACCCAACAAAACTGAGTAAGACACTTCAGTGGAAAAAAAATAGACATTCATTGAAATAGAGGACTTTCAAGCATTCTTGATGAAAAGACCTGAGCTGAATAGAAAATTTTACTTTCAAATATAAGACTCAAGAGAAGCATGAAGTGGTAAACAGGAAAGAGAAATCATAAGGGACTTACTTTGGTTGAACTGTTTACATTCCTGCATGGAAAGATGATATTTGTAACTCATGAGACCTTTGTCAGTATTATGGTAATTGGAGAGAGATAATTATATGTATGGATAGATAGATAGATAGGTAGATAGATAGATAGGTAGATAGATAGATAGAGGGCCCAGGGTGAGTTGAAGATTAAGGGGTGATATCTGGAGAATAAAATTAAGGAGTGAGAGAGGGTTATACTGGGAGAAGGAGAAAGGGAGAAGTAGAATGGGGTAAATTATCTCACATAAGACAGACAAGAAAAGGCTTTTGCAGTGGAGGGGAAACAAGGGAAGGTGACAGGGAATGAGTGAATCTTATTCTCATCATATTTGGCTTAAGGACGGAATATCATACACACTCAATTGGGTATGGAAATATATCTTATCCTGGGAAGAGAGTGGATGGATTATAAAAGGGAGGGCAGATTGGGGGAGGCGGAAATCAGAAGCAAACACTTCTGAGGAGAGACAGGGTCAAAAGAGAAAATAGAAAAAACAGGGGGTGGGGTAGGATGAAGGGAAATATAGTTAGTTTTCCACAATATGACTACTATGGAAGTGTTTTGCATGACTACACATGTATAATCTGTATCAAGTTGCTTGCCTCCTCAATGAGGATGGATGGGGAGGGAGGAAGGGAAAAAATTTGGAACCCAAAGTTTTAAAAACAAATGTTAAAAATTGTTTTCACATGCAACTGGGAAATGAGATATACAGGCAATGGAGTATAGAAATCTATCCTGCCCTACAGGAAAATAGAAGGGGAAGGGGATTAGAGAAGGGCAAGGAGATATAAGGGAGGGCAGATTAGGGGAAGGGACATTCGGAGAGGGACAAGATGGGGAGAAAATTTGGAACTCAATATCTTGTAGAAGTGAATGTTGAAAACTAAAAATAAATAAATTAATAAATAGCATATACCTTGTCCAAAAAAAAATCCTTTAGACATCTTATTGAATGGACTTGATTTAGACATTGTCTTTCAAAATTCCTTCCAGACTTATAATTGGATTCTGTAATTGAATTCTTTCTTCTTTTAAAAAAAATACAACTTTCATTGGTAGCCACTATTCATTTTATAATCTTTATAATAGTAGCTGCTTAGTTGTTTCAGTCATGTCTGACTCTTCATGACACCATTTGGGATTTTCTTGGTAAAGATGCTGGAGTGGTTTGCCATATCCTCATTTTACAGCTCATTTTATGGATGTGGAGACTGAGGAAGCAAGGTTAAGTGATTTGCACACAGCTAGTAAGTGTCTGAGGCCAGATTTGAACTCAGGAAGATGAGTCTTCCTAACTACAGGTCCAGCACTCTAATCACTGTGCCACCTATCTGCCTCATTTATAATAGTAGCCATTTTTTCTAATTTTTTATAAGAGTAGCCATTACTTTAAGGTAGTCACATGGCACAGTGGATAAAGCACTGGGCCTGAAGTCAGGAAGATCTGAGGTCAAGTGCAACTTACCAATTTCACCTTGGGAAAGTCATTTATCCTCTGTTTTCCTCAACTATAAAATGATAATAATGGTGCCTATCTCTCAGGGTTGTTGTAAGGATCAAATGAGATAATAATTATAAAGCATTTAGCACAGTGCCTGGCAAATGGTAGGCACTATGTAAATGTTAGCTATCATCATCATCATCATTATCATTATCATCATCACCTTTAGACAACCGGTATTTCTATACATTTGCTGACCATATTTCCTTCCCCCAATTAAAAAATATTTAAAAAATAACTTTTTTCAATTAATAGGCATTTAGATTCTCTTCCTCTTCTCCCCATTAAAAAAGACATGAAAAACAAAATCCTCATACCAAAAATACGTATTCAAGGAAAGCAAATTATCTGCTTTAGTACCTTATTTCATTTATGGCAAATTTGTTTTGTGAAGTTTCAGGGCTGAGTGAAAATTTACAGGTGGAAATTATAAAGAGTCAAATGGAAGGGAAAACCTAAGAACTAAAATTATTCAATGGCAACATGGGTTGCCTTTGTGAGTTAGTAGAAATGTTTAGCCTTGGATTCAAAACCTGTCAAGCATGAATTAGAAGGGATTCCTTAGTTGAGTGGCAAATTAGACTCTGAGCTTTATAGGTCCCTTTCAGCTTTATGAATCTATGACTCTGTGATGAATCTGTTTGCCTATATTTATCGGTACACTCATAGGTAAATTAATCTACATCAGAGTTTTCCATTTTAGGATATTAACTCATACAGCTGAATTTGCAATATTTAGCATCCACTTTAATATTATATACAGGTCAGAACATAATAGACACTCCTGATGAATCCTTATAGGTGTGGAGGGGGAAATTATTTATTTTTGCTCCTCTTATATATTGTCTAGTACAGTTATAGGATGTTCTGGAGAAAGTATAGATGACATTCTCTATTTAGGTGAAGAGAAGGGAAAAATGATTTGTTAAGTACCTACTATGTATGACACACTATGTTAAGAACTTAGAAATACTGTTTTCTTTGATGCTCACAAAAAACCTTGTGAGGTAGGAGCTATTATTATTCCTTATTTTACAGTTCAGGAAACTGAGGTACACAGAGGTTAAATAATTTGCTCAGGGTCACACAATCAGTTATGTGTCTAAGGCTGGATTTGAACTCAGGTCTCCTTGACTCTAGGCCTAGCAATCTGCCTCCTAGCTGCCTCCTAGGAGAAGTAAGTTATTTTGGGAGATACTGATAGTGAATATTTATATAGTGCTCTAAATTTTACAAAACATTTTACATATTACTGTTCAGTCATTCAGTAGTGTCTGACTATTTGTGACCCATAGACCATAGCATTTCTGGTCTTTCTATTCTCCACTATCTCCTGAAGTCTGTCCAAGTTCATGTTTATTATTTTCACGATACTATCTATCCATTGTGTCTTCTGCCATCCCCTTTTCCTTTTGCCTTCAATCTTTCCCAACATCAAGGTCTTTTCAAATGAGTCCTGTCTTCTCATTATCTGGCCAAATTATTTAAGCTTCAGCTTCAATATTTCAACTTCCAGTGAATAGTATGAATTAATTTAAGTACTAACTGATTTATCTCCTTGCTGTCCAAGGGACTCTCAAAAGTCTTCTAGTAACACATTTTTAAAAATGTCAATTCTGTGGTGCTCAGCTTTACTTATAGTCCAACTCTCACAGACATACATTGCTACTGGAAAAACAGTTGTAATTCTTGGTCAGCAAGGTGATGTCTATGCTTTTTAGTATGCTGTCCAGATTTTCCATACCTTATCTTCCAAGGAGCAAGTGTCTTTTAATTTCATGGTTGCAGTCACTATTTGCAGTGATCTTTAAGCCCAAGAATACGAAATCTGATGCTGCTTTCATTTCATTTCCCTCTATTTGCCAGGAAGTGATATGCCCAGTTGCCAAGATCTTAGTTTTTTTGTTTTGTTTTTGGTGTTAATCTTAAAACCAGCTTTTATACTCTCCTCTTTTACCCTCATCAAGAGGCTTCTTAATTCCACCTCACTTTCTGCCATCAAAGTGGTATCATCTGCATATCTGAAACCATTGATACAAGCACTTTACACACATGATCTCCTTTGATGCTCTCAATAACTCCCAACTGTGCAATTATTAGCCACATTTTCAGATGAAGAAACTGAAGTTTAGAGAAGTTGATTGCCTGAGGCAAGATTTGATTCCAGGTCTTCCTGACTGTAAAACTAGTGTTGTATATGTTGAATCACCTGCCTGCCTAATCTATTGCTATGACCCTAGATCATTGGATGTAGCTGGGAGGTACCTTAGAGGCTCATGGGATTATAGATCAATAGCTGGAAAGGATTTTAGAAGCCATTTAGTTAAAACTCCTCATTTTAATAGATGTGAGACCTAAGACCCAGAGAGATGAAAGTCATTGGAAGAATCAAGATTCAAACTCTGGCCTTCTGACTTCAGCTCCAGTACCATCCCCTTACTTGACTAGCATATCTCCCTCTGCCCTACAGAGCATTCCTGCAAACAGGTTGGAACCATTTCCAGAATAGACAAGAAATTTAAAAAGTCATCTATGTTACAGCTCTTGATAATTGAAAAGATGCTATCATGGCTTTCTCTATCCTTGCCCCAACTCTGTCCTAAACCATTTGTGTCTGAGATACAAAACAAAGCATTATCCACATTCATTAATCCTTCCATTTTTCAGAAGGATGCATAAGCAATTTTCAGTTATGCTACTGACATTTTGCTACTGCCGCGTATAAGGAGGAAAAATTCAAACATTGTAGGTTTCCATGGATGTGAGGCAATGTAGTAGAGGGCACAGAAAACTGAGTTTGAAGTCAGGCATATTCGGGTCTAAATCCTATCTCTCATACCTAATGCATGTATCACCTGGAGAAAACACCTTTCAGTGCCCCAAGCAGCTCTCTAAGACTTTATGAAGTTCCAAAGGTAACTGACCCTTCCTACTTTAATTTCCTTAAAAAGAGAGGGAGTTTCTTCTTTCCAAATTTCCTCTACCAATGAAATCACATGTCTAGTCCTTGGTCCTGTTTAACATATAGACAAAAACAGAATAGGGCATCACTGATTATCAGTCTGAATCTCACTTTTTGTCTAGAATATTGTTGTGCCTATCTGATAGACGAGGTTCATAAAGTTTGCATAGCTTACTTATTGTCACACCTAGTACATGGCATAAGTGGCAATCAAACTCAGTCTTCCAACACTAAATTCAGGAACCCGAATCTTCCTTCGAAAAATCATAAAAACTCATGTTCATATAGCGTAGCATTTAAAGGCTTACAAAGTGCTGTTCTCACAACCCTGAGACACAGAGAAGGTGGTATTGTGCCCCTCTTACAGATGAGGAAAAAGATTCAGAGACTCTGACTTGCTCAAGGCCATATAACAAATATTAGAACCTGGTTTTAACGTGGCTCTCCTGACTCTATGTCCAATATGAATGAAAAAGCATTTATTAAGTGTGTACCAGTTGCAAAGCTCTGGGGATACCAATGGAAACAGAAGACATTGTGTGCTCTCAAGAAGCTTGCACTTAATAGTGGAAGACAAGACATATAGTAGGGTTCAGTTGCTGGGCAGATGGCAATGCCCAGGAGTCCTTAGGATTAATTGGGGTGCCTGTTTCACGGACTGGAGATTTTTGAGGAGATGGCCCATAACATTGGGAAGTGAGAAGTAGGCCTAACAGTCAGAGAAGAAATGGGATTCTGGAATTCTTCTGCCAGGGTTGGAGATAGAGTTTCAGTGTCCAGCCAGGAGGGAAAAATGCAGAAAAGGGCCTTGGCAAGAAGGTTGGAATAGGCTTTGGGCAGCCTTGCTGGCTGAGGGAATTAGGAGTTTGGTATCCTTTCTCACTTGATGCTAGGTCTCCCTGGAACCTCCAAATACCTTAATATACTGTATTGGACAACAATGTAAAAACAACTGACAAACTCTATCTTCTTCAGTTTATCCCCTCATTTGAGCCTCACATCTAATTTGAGGTCATACTCAGAAACATTGATTACCACTGAAATCATAGGTGGCATGCTTTGCAGAGTCTTCCCTCACTTCTAAATAAGAGTTTGTTGAAGTTGCCTGAATTTATGCCACTTATCCTGTCCTACAATGAGAAAAAACCCAAATGATTATGAATGCATATACATATGTGCACATCTTTACACATATTTAGTGGTTTGTGTTTTATGCCATTTGGTTAAATTGATTTTTTTTTTATAATTTACAAGTGGGAACTCAAATATGTCATATTAAAGATTTTGAACTCGAAAGTTTTTATTTGATTTGTTTGATAAAATAAAAACAGTTTCCTTATTCTGAGGAAAACGTCAAGAGTGCTATCATTATACATTCAATATAGTTTTCTATGGGCTTTTTTGTCTTATGAGATTTGATCTTTGATTAGTTTTTAAGGGTACTTGTACTGTTTCCTCCCAGGCTTTAGTAGGGACCCCTGCAATTTGGAAGGAGAGAATTGCTATGAAAAATGGAGTGTAGGAATTGGCCTTTTCTCTTTCTTTCTGAAACTAGAGGAAAGAACCTCCCCAGATTTATTATTGCTCTTGATGTGTTCTAAAACACTAGTCATCTAGTGTCAGAGATTGAGGGGGAGTCCTCCAACACTGGAATTTTCCACTTTTTTGTCACTGTGAGAGGTAATACACTGTGCTGAAAAGAGTGTGAGACTTGTAGGTGTGAGACCTAGACTTGAATTGGGTTTCCAACATTTCCAACTATTTCCAACCAGATAAGTCACCAAAACCTCTGTGAACTTCAGCTTCCTCAGCTGTGAATGAGAATAATAATCCTTGTTGACTCCTATATCACAGAATTGCAAGGAAAGTGCTTTTCAACATTAAAGTGCTATGTCAATGCAAACTCTAAATTCCCCATTCCCATAAATCCAAGAAGACTAAAGAGGAGAAAAAGTGGGAGGAGAGAAGGCAATATTAGGATTTGAATCAGAGCAGTCAGAACATAAAAAGGGTTGAGATGGGCCTAAAGGTCAGAGCAGAATGGGTATTCCACTAGAAATACACAGGTTCTTCCTTCACTGTAGATGATGTTAGGTTCCACGTAGAAATTATTTTCCTCATCTGGAAAATGGGGATAATAACAATTTTTTTGGTTTCAGTTGATCACATTCATGGAATGCAGGAGAGACCAGAGCTTGTTTTTCTTTACCTCATCTTTATTCATCACACTTCTCCTCTGACCTGGTTCTTTTATTCCCTATACCTTTTCCTTCAACAAATATTTCATTGCTTTTTACAATAAAGTCTCAGGCTGGCTTATATAACAAAAACAGGCTGTACTTATTTGTTTATTTATACTTTGTAGTGATCTGTGAAGTAGAATTTTAAACAAAATTTATAACATCCTACACTTTTTGATGATTTTTTTTCCTACCATCTGACTTTAAATATTTTACCATATAAAACTGATTAAATGAAGTAAGAAGCCTTGTTAAGGAACCTGTATGAAGTTTAAAAAAAACTATTATGTGTGCTTAGGTATGTAATTAGGAATCAGCATAAAAGTGTGGGTATTGTTAATACATGTGTACCTAACAACAACAGCAACAACAAAGATTTCTATAGAGCTTTAAGGTTTGCAAGGAGATTTTTGCCTCTCTGTAAACCTGTGAGGTCTATGCTACTATTATCTCCATTTTACAGATAGGGAAACTGAGGCTCAGAAAGATTAAATAACTTATCAAAGGCACATAGCTAATAAGTGTGTGGGACAGATCATGAACTCTGGTCTTCTTGACTCCCAGTTCAGCACTCTATGGACTGCTCCATTCAGCCAACACTTATGAAACCTTTAACTGATTTTTAAATGATCTGTTCTCTTAATGCAAAGATAGCTATACTTTGAAAGCAAATTCAGAATTCTTTTTATCAAGAGTAAAATTGAAGCTCTCAAACACGTTAACTATGAAGGAAGGAATGGCTTGAAGGATCGGTTATGGTGTCCTGTCATACTTTGAATCAAACCCAAGTTGATGATGACTGAAAATTCCTTCACTTCCTTCTGACAACTGCCTGTTGACCTAATTGGCAACTTTTCTTGGCAAGTGCCAGTAGAGGGAATGAGTGGATGGACATGGCACTATATGAAAATGGCACTATCTTGGTTTTTTTTTTTAAACTGGATGTAAGCTCTTGAAGTGATGTTTAAGAGAGTATGATATGGAGGACTAGTGCCTGAGCTAGATTCCTTTCAAACTTGGCAATTTTATTTTAAATAGAAGTGCTGATTCATACAGTATTTGAAGAAGACCAGAACAACATTTTTTCTGTGCTCTTTTCCTTTTTCTGTGTCAAATCTCTATTTTTTGCTGTCACTGTCTTTCCTCAGTTTTATTGCTTTAAATCCTCTCTTACTCCAACTAATTTTCAGTATACACAAGTTCCGCTACCCCCCCCCCGCCTGCCTCTCGTTGTAGTGAAGCATAGGAAAATTACATCAGTCAGGATTAGAGTCTTGTTTAGTGTATAAAGAATTTCACATACAGTGTGTTTTTTAATTTTCAGTACCTCTCTATGAGATAGGTAAGGTAGCCACTGTTAAGTATTGTTGTCTTATATTTTTTTTTAATTTTTGGAAAATTACTTCCTAGTTGCATGTAGCACCATCTTCAGAGAAGAAGGAAACTCTGTGATTCTCCCAGGTTGCTCTGATGTAAATCCTACCAGTCCTGGCTCCTTTCCTTTTTAATCTTCTTTTCTTCAACTTTCCTTGGTTATAGGGTCCTAGGATTTAGGGCTTATAGGATCTATATTAATAGATCAGCTATTCCCGGGCTTCTTATACATTTTTGAGTAATGAACTCTTGGCATGTAGATGAAGCCTACGATTCCTTTCTCAGAACAATGTTTTTATTTATTTAATGTTTTATTTTCCATCAATTGCATGTAAAAACAAATTTTAACATTTGTTTCTTTTTAATTTTTACTTTCAAATTCTCTCCTAGCCTCCTACCCTTCTTCCTTCATTGAGAAGACAAGCAATTTTATATAGGTTATACGTGTGCAGTCATGCAAAACATATTTCCATATTTATCATGTGGTGGAAAAAAACCAGACAAAAAACAAGAAAAAAGTAAAAAAAAATATATTTTGATCTGCATTTAAACTCCATGAGTTCTTCTTTTGAAGATGGATAGCATTTTTCATCCTAAGTCCTTTGGAATTGTCTTGAATCATTGTACTGCTGAGAATAGCTAAGTCATTCACAACTGATCATCACATAATGTTGCTATTACTGTGTATAATGTGTTCTTGGTTCTGCTCATTTCACTTTGCATCAGTTCATGTAAGTTTATAGGTTTTTCATATAAGGTTTTTCAGAGAGCATCCTGTTTGTCATTTCTTATGGCACAATAATATTCTGTCACAAAAAAAATCATATATTACAACTTGTTCAGCAATTCCACAATTGATGCACATCCCTTCTATTTCCAACTCTTTGCCACCACTAAAAAAGCTGCTATAAATATTTTTGTACATGTAGTTCCTTTTCTTTTTTGTTGCTAATATCTTTCAGATATAAGTTGTAGTGGCATTTTTTAATCAAAGTGTGTGTATGGTTTTATAGCTCTTTGGGTATAGTTTCAAATTGTCCTCTAGAATGGTTGAATCAGTTTACAGCTTCACCAACAGTGCAATAGTGTTTCGATTTTCCCACATTCCTTCCAACATTTATCATTTTCCTTTTCTGTCATGTTCAGCGATCTGAAAGGTGTGGGGTTATTTTAATTTGTATTGCTTTAATCAATAGTGATTTAAAATATTTTTTCATATGACTACAGATAGTTTTGATTATTTCATCTGAAAACTTCCTATTCATATCCTTTGACCATTTATCAGTTGGAGAATGGCTCTTATTTTTATAAATGTGACTCAGTTCTTTACATATTTGAGAAATGAGGACTTCATCAGGGAAACTTGCTGTAAAATTTTTTCACAGTTACGATTACTGTTATTTCCTTCTATCTTATTTTCCCCAAATATCCTATTCTTCCTCTCTCCTTTCACACTATTCATCATCGAAAGTATTTTGTTTCTGACTACCAGCTTTTCCAGTCTGCCCTCCTTTCTATATCAGCCTCCCCTCCCTTTTCCTCTCCCCTTACTCTCCTACTTTTCTACAGGGTAAGATTGATTTCTACACCCAACTGAGCATGCATCATGCCCTTTCTTTGAGTTAATTCCACTGACAGTAAGGTTCACAGGCTCTCTCCCCATACTCTCCCATCTTCCCCTCTACTGTAAAAGCTCTTCTGCGCCACTTTTATGTGAGATAACCATTCTAAGCACACTTCTATTAATCAGTTCTTTCTCTGGAAATAGATAACATCTTCTTTCATATGTCCTTTGTAGTTAATTTGGGTATTTCTAATAGTCAAAATGATTTATTCACTAAAAGTTGTTCTTAAAACAATATCGCTGTTACTGCATACAATATTTTCTTGGTTCTGCTCACTTCACTCATCATTATATCATGTAATTCTACCCATGTTTCTCTAAGATCACTGAGCTCATCATTTCTTATAGCACAGTAGTATTCCACCAAAATCGTATACCACAACTTGTTCAGCCATTCCCCAAATGATGGGCATCCCCACAATTCCCAGTTCCTTGCCATCACAAAGAAAGCTGCTATAAATATTTTAGAACATATAGGTTCTTTTCCTTTTTTCTTAATCATCTTTGGAAATAGATCTAGTAGTGGTATTGCTGGGTCAAAGGGTATAGGTAGCTTGATAACTCTTAGGCAAAATTCCAGATTGCTCTCCAACATTAGTTCACAATTCTACCAACAATGAATTAGTGTTCCAATTTTTTCCCATCCCCTCCAACATTTGTCACTTTCCCCTTCAATTGTTTTAGCCAATCTGATAGGTGTTAAATGATATCTCAAAGTTGTTTTAAATTGCATTTTTATGATCAATAATGATCTAGAGTTTTTTCAATCTGACTATAAATTGTTTTGATTTCTTTATCTAAAAACTGCCTGTTCACATCCTTTGACCATTTTTTCCATTGGGGAATGACTCATTCTTACATATTTTACATAGTTTTCTATATATTTGATATATGAGAACTTTATTTGAGAAATTGTCTATTAACATTTTCCCCGATTTTCTGCTTTCCTTCTGATCTTGGCTACATGTTTTATTTGCACAAAAATGATTAATTTAATGTAATCAAAAGCATCCATTTTATGTCTCATTGCTCTCTATCTCTTGTTTATTTGTAAATTGTTCACTCATCCATAAATGTGATAAGTAATATGTCCTATGTTCTTCAATATTTTTGTAATATCTTTCTTCATATATGGTCATGCATCAATTTTGACCTTATCTTGGTAAATGGTGTAAGATATTTGTCTATATCAATTTCTACCATACCACTTTCCAGTTCTCCCAATAATTTTTACCAAATAATGAGTCATTATCCAAAATCTATATTTATTTGCTGCTGTAAATTGTATGTCTGCTCTGTTACATTGATCTAACTTTCTATTTCTTAGCCACTACCAGATAGCTTTGATAATCACTGCCTTATAATATAGTTTAAGAACTTGTACTGCTAAACCTCCTTCTTTTACATTTTAAAAATTTCCTTTGATTGAATTTTTGTTTTTCTAAATGAATTTCATTATTGTTTTTTCCTAATTCAGTAGAATAATTTTTTTGTAATTTAATTGGAATGGCATTGAACATATAAATTAGTTTGGGTAAAATTGTCATTTTTACTTATGATGGGCATTACTATTTATTATATACTTATTGCATACCATATTATATTGTATTATGTTATCTATATTATAGTAATTATATTATGTTGTATTCTTTATATTATAATTTCTCCAATTATTTAAATTTGATATTGTTTTTATGAAAAGGGTGTCTAGAAAGTGTATTCCTAGGTATTTTATACTGTCTAGAGTTATTTTTAATGAGAAATCTCTTTACTATCTCTTTTCATGGGGTTTTGCTTGTGATATGTAGGAAGGCTGATGATTTATGTGGATTTACTTTGTATCCTGCTACTTTCCTAAAATTATTAACTGTTTCAACTAACTTTTTAGATGAGACTTTGGGACTTTCCAAGTATATCATCATATTGTCTACCAAAAAAGAGTGTTTTATTACTTCATTTCCTATTCTGATTCCTTCTATTTCTTTTTCCTCTCTTATTGTTCTTGCTAGGATTTCTAATACATTATTGAATAATATTGGTGATAGTGGGCATCCTTGTTTCAAACTTGATCTTATTGGAAAGGCTTCTAGATTATCTCCATTACAAATAATGTCTGCTTATGGTTTTAGATAAATGCTTTTTACCAATTTAAGGAAAAATCAATTTCTACCTATACTTTCAAGTATTTCTAATAGAAGTGAGTATTGTACTTTATCAAAAGCATTTTCTGCATCTACTGATATACTCATAATTTTTAAAAACTTTTTTTATTAATATAATCAATCATGTTAATAGTTTTCCTTATGTTAAACTATTGCTGCATTCCTGGTATAAATCCTACCTGGTCATAATATATAATCTTTGTAATATATTGTAATATTATTTTATTTAGGATTTTTGCATCATATTCATTAGTGAAATTGGTCTATAATTTTCTTCCTCTGTTTTTACTCTTCTTGGTTTAGTTATCAGTATCATATTTGTTTCATAAAGGGATTTGGTAATCTCCCTTCTTTGCGTATTATTCTTAATACTTTATTTAATATTGGAATTAGTTGATCTTCAAATGTTTGATAGAATTCACTTTTAAATCCATCTGATGCTAGTGTTTTTTTCTTAGGAAACTCATTTTTGGCTTGTTCAATTTCTTTTTCTAAAATAAGTCTATTTACCTGTTCTGTCTCCTCATGACTTTTAGGTAGTCCACTAATTCTTAAATTATCTCTCCTCAATATATTTTTCCAGGTCAGCTGTTTTTCCAGGGAGGTATTTCACATTTTCTACTATTTTTTCATTGATTTGATTTTGTTTTATTGCTTCTTGATGTCTCATGGAGTCATGACTTCCGCTTGTCCAATTCTAATTTTTGAGGGATTGTTTTCTTCAGTGAACTTTGGTACTACCTTTCCCATTTGGCCCAGTCTGCTTTTTAAGGGGTTCTCTTCAGTGAATTTTGTATATCTTTTTCAATTTGGCCAACTGTGCTTTTTAAGGCATTTTAAGGTACTCTTTAGCCTATTCTGTTTTTTAAGGTGCTATTTTCTTCATTATTTTTTTTGTTCCTTCTTTATCAAGTTTACTCTTTTTTCATGATTTATCTTTTTTTCTTTTGCATCACTGTCATTTCTTCTCTCAATTTTTCCTCTACCTCTCTTATTTGATTTTAAGAATCCATTTTAAGCTTCCCTAGGAATTTTTTTAAATTTAAATTTATTTATTTATAATTTTCAACATTCACTTCCACAGGATTTTGAGTTTCAAATTTTTACCCCATCTCACCCCTCCCCCTACCCCAAGATGACATGCATTCTGAATACCCCTTCCCCCAGTCTGCCCTCCTTTCTGCCTCTCTCTCCCCTTCTCTTATCCCCTTCCCCTTCTATTTTCCTGTAGGGCAGGATAGATTTCTGTACCCCATTTCCTATATTTCTTATTTCCAATGCATGTGAATTTTTTTAAAAATATGTGTTTTTAAAACGTTGGGTTCCAAATTTTCTCCCTTCCTCCCTTCTCACTCATCCTCATTGAAAAGGCAAGCAACTCACTATAGGTTATATGTGTGCAGTTATGCAAAATGCTTCCATAGTAGTCATGTTGTATAAAACTAACTCTATTCCCCTTAATCCTATTCTGCCCCCCATTTATTCTATTCTTTCTTTTGACCCTGTCCCTCTTCAGAAGTGTTTGCTTCTGATTATCCCCTCCCCAAATTTGTCCTCCCCTCTATCATCTCCCTGCTATCTTGTCCCCTTCTCTCCCTATTTTCCTGTAGGGTAAGATAGATTTCCATACCCAAATGAGTGTGTATGTTATTCCCTCCCTAAGCCAAATGTGACAAGAATAAGATTCATTTCCTAGGAATTCTTTTTGGGCCTGAGACCAATTTACATTTTTCTTCGAAGTTTTTGTTGTAGCAGTTTTGACTTTGTTGTCTTCTTCTGAGTCTGTTTTATTTTTCCCTGTCCCCACAGTAACGCACTATGGTGAGGATCTTTATTTGTTGTTTTCTCATTTTTCCAGCCTCTTTCTTGACTTTTGACTTTATGTTAAAGTTGGGCTCTGCTTCTGGGGTGGAGGGGGTACAATCTTAAGCTTCAAATTTTTGCTGCAGATAGTTTATGGGGTCTGCAAGCTTTCGTATCTTCCAAGGTAGTATGATCTAAGGAGAGGTGTGCTTACTATTCTCCTGGCCTGTGCTTTGGTCTGTGAGTGACTGCAAGCACTCTTTTCTGCCCTGGAGCTGTGACCAGTGTCCTCACTCCCCTGCTGCCACAAGCTCTGGTGTGATAGTACGCCTCCTTACCTTGGGATCAAGACCCGGGACCGGGAATCAGATTCAAGAATGGGCAATGCAACAGAATCTTGCACCCAGTGACAGCAAAGGGACTTCTATAATCTTCTTCTGACCAGTTATCCACCCCATTACTGTCTGTGGGTTGAGAGCTTTAGAAGCAGCTGCTGCCATTGCCGATTCAGTCACCATGAAGGCCTGCTGCTGATTCACTCAGGCTTGCCCTGGGCTGGTGCAGCCTGTAATCCATTCTCTCCTCAATGTGATAGACCTTTCTTGACAACATTCCAGGTTGTCAAGGGCTAGAAAATTATTTTACCTAATCCACTTGTGGGTTCTGTCACTCCATAATTTGTTCTGAGGTACTATTTTAAATTGTTTAGAGAGGAATTTGGGAGAGCTCAAGTGAGTCCCTGACTTTTCTCTGTCATCTTGGCTCTGCCCCAAAATAATGTTTTTGATTGCACAAAATAAAATACATAGGATTACAAAGAACACCACAAGATAATGAAAATAAAAGCGTATTTTTTCCTATCCAAGTTCTGAAACCTATACATTGGCTTCTTGCAGGTTTGTAGACTCAGGTAAAGAATCCCTGACATAGTCCAAACACATCATTTTACAAATGAGGAAATGGAGGCTTAGAATAGTGAAGTGAGTTGCACGTTGTGACATGGGGAAAGAGATTGAAACCATATAGGTGAGATGGGGAGAGTCATTCAGAGGGACAGAGAGATGGAGACAATATGGTTGGTACTCTGTCTTCACTTTAATTGCTTTGCTCAAAATTAGGCGTAGATGGATGGAGGACCGGTATGTGAACTTGTGTCTTCAGATGGGAGTAGGGGAAAGTGGTGATATGTAGCATCAGTGAGTATTTCTTTCAATAAGAAAATAAGTCTTACAATCCATTGGTCCTTATTATGTTGCAGAGCTATAATACAGATGAGGAAATAAAAGGTAGAATGAGTGAATAGGGGCAAAATACCAGTAGAGTTGGAAATGGTAATCTAAGGTAAATAAAACCTAATTCAGGGTCTACATTCCCATGTGATCCTCTGTAGCTTTGCAAAGTGTACCCAAGTCTCATGGACTGGCATAAGACAAAGCAAGGAGAATAATGGTCCTCAGTATAAAGCATTGAGTATAGAGGTAAAAGGTTTTGTCTTTAGTCTTTCAGTAAACTTGTCATTATGCTTAGTGAATTGATGTCAGTCATACAACCTTTCTTCAGGCTGCATCTGATTATAAGCCACTGAAAAATTCTTCTTGCTTTCTTAATTAGGTGATGATTATCTGTTCTCTGGAAACTACTCCCTAATAACACAGAATAGAATAGTTTGAAGCAGTTCTTTTGTCAAAAGGTATTAAAGGATTCTGTTTTGCCATTAAAAAATGACCACCCGGGGTCTAAGCACACACTAATTTTTTACTTATTTCAGTTCATTGAATTTAAAGATGAAAAAACTGAGGCTCAGAAGGGTAAATCACAAAATCATGAAGAAAGGTTGCACAGTGGTTAGAGCACTGGGTTTGGTGTCAAGAAGATGTGAGTTCAAACCTGGGCTCAGACCCTTATTAGCTGTGTGACCCTGGGCAAATCACTTAACCCCTATTTGTCCCAGTTCTTCATCTGTAAAATGGGGATACACTGGAGAAGGAAATGGCAAATCACACCAATATCTTTGCCAAGAAAACCCCATGGACATCGTCCATGAGGTCATGAAGAGTAAGGTGTAGCTGAATGACTGAATAAACAACAACAAGAATCTAGGTCTCTTGACCCCTAATCCAGAGTTTGTTCCACTGTGTGAAAATATCAGTTATTTAAAGCCTAAGTTATCAGGAGAAAGTATTATGTGCGTGTTCTATTTTCATAAAACCTTACTAAAGGAGGCATTTAACTAATGATTTTGAAGAGAAAGTGTTTGCTGATGACAAGTATGATTATGGCATTTAAGATTATAGTTGTCCAAAAGGATTTTGTGTTCATGGATACCTACCACCTCATTATGCACTCACCTAATTATCAAGTTCTCCAATGGCCAGAATGCACCAAATGACTGAGGTTTGGCTGGGCACTTTACATATAAGATTTATTTTTTTTTAGGCATTAAAGATGAAACTCATATTTGTGCTGGAGGGATGCAACAGCTGTATGGCAGTTCAAATGTCATTTGTATTCCAGTACTAATCTTTGGCAAGAAAAGGCCCCCAATATTTCTAGTGACCAAGAATTTAGGCAATTTCCTCTGAAGAAAATTATCCTTCTGAGAGCATGAAGGAATATTTCACTCACATTCACCCAAAGTTAATCGATACACCAGGCTCCTTTCTTTTTTCTTACGCAAATGTCCTATTTTCTTTCTTCTTATAAAACCAACCATAGCTGCCGTATAAAACCTCTTATATTTAAAATCTTGCCTTTTAAATGCACTGTGCTCTGGTATGTGTATATTGAAAGACCAGAAATAACTCCAGTGACATATTCTTCTTGCTTATTTCATACATATTTCCAACTTATGACTCATTGGTTTAAAGAGGACAAATGTGTACTAAGAGCAAAACAGAGGACTTGATGTACTTGTGTCTGAGAGGAAGATGAATCACTGTGAATTTTGGCAAAAGATCTAGTGACAGCATTACTGAATGACCCCTGCTGTCCCCTCTCCCCACGACACACATGCTTGAAAAGGGCCAAAATATCACTAGTTTCTTTCTTAAAAACAAAACAAAAGCAAAAGCAAAAGCAAAAACCCACCCCTATAAAACTATTTTCATCTAAAGGGCAAATATGTGTACATATATGTATATATATGTGTATATATGTATATATACATATATGGGAACATATATGTATATACATACCACATGAAAATGACTCTTAGATGCAGTAACATTATAGATGAATATGTCAAAAGCACTCCAAATGTTAACAACAGCCTTTTCCTTCACCTCCCAGTTTTTAGAAAAGTCTCATTTTCCTCTCTTCCTCCACCATCTGTTTTTCTTACTGTAGCAAATACCATTTCCCATGGAGTTAAATAGGATATGAAACTGGACTGCTTTTAAGCGCATTTTAGTGTTGGTTCATGGTTTTTCTCATAGTTTATTTTTTTACCCTGTACAACAGAATTTGCTTTACTGACACATTATTCTGACCAATTGTACAGAAATTATAGATATTCATTTATGTCAGAAAGGTGATATTTCAGATGATTTTGTTCTAAGGTCAACTTTGGCAATACTTTTCTTTTGATCTATATTTTGAAAAGGGGTATATTCCAGCATCTTAGGCCATTCTCACCTGCTTGAAATGCCCTTCCTTTGATACTCCATCTGGGCAGCCAGGTGGCTCAATGGAGAGAGTACTGAGCATAGAGGCAGGAAGATCTCAGTTCAAATCTAGCCTCAGACACTTATTAGCCGTGTAACTATGGTCAAGTTACTTACTCTCTGTCTCAGTTTTCTCAACTGTTAAATGGGGATAATAATAGAACCTACCTCTCAGGGTTGTTGGGAGGATTGAGATAATATTTGTAAAATGCTTAGTACTGTGCCTCGTACTATACATAGGCAGTGAATACATTCTTATTTTCTTCTTCCTACCTATCTCAATCCTATTTAAACAAGCCCCACCTACTTCATAAAACTTTCTTAGTCCACAGTGATCTCTCCCTCTTCTGAACTCAAACTATGTTTTATCCCTAGAGGGCCATAACAACAATTATATGGTAAGGTTGTGGGTATACCCGGGACCCAGACAGGAGATTCTTCACTGCTCCCACCTGTTATTTACATTTATAAATACTTTATAACGATTTATGATTCTTATTAACAGAAATTTCACCATTTCTCCATAGTCTTACTATTCATTTGTCAATTAGTCATGTACTTTGTGATAATTCTTGTTTTATTACATAACTTTTCACTTCTTATCCCCTTGACTAGACCACAGGGGCCTAGAAGACAAGATCCACATCTTACACTTCTTTATCTTCTTTATCACATTTAGAATAGTGTCTTGTATATAGCAGAGTTCCATAAATTGATTGATTCATTAATTGGTAAATATTCCTTGGCAATCCTTTGAGGCAATCATAAATTGTTGAAGCAAGAGTAAGAGTTCCTGTCTTTAAGAAGGTATATGGAAGATGTATGAGTACTAAAGATACCATGCCTAAACAAATTAAAGCATGATGGAAGAAGGATACATTCTTAGCAATTTCCATGACATGAAGGGTACAATTGATATTATAGTGTTCTTATTTTTTTTTCATTTAATAAGCATTAATTTTTTTTTCTCCCTTCTCTTTACCCTCTAAGGGAAAAAAAAAGTGTGGTGGCAAAGCACTGGAAACTAAGGCAGTATCCACCAGTATATGAATGGAATGGAGAAGACAATGTTCTAGCAGGTTAGAAAGTTAAGGAATCTTAAACAGGCTTTTGAAATACTGTAATATTGACTTTTGTGGTAAAGCTTATCCAGCAAGAATGAAAAAAGTCAAATTTGAAAACCTAATGCAGGATATGCATATGAATGGAAAGAAATCACCAAGGAAGGAAGCATCCATCAGAAGGATATACTGAGAAAATTAACTATTAATAATTGAACTTTAACTTTTCATTAATAGGACTTCAATTCAGATTATTCCAATATAAGATTTCCCTTTTGCCAGAACCAGTAATAAATACCAGTAGTGTATTTATTTAAGGCCTACAAAAATTCCAACTGCCCCTTCCTTCCCTTCTGTGAGATGTGAACTTCCTTAGCAGTTCACAAAATTAAAGTTTTGATGCCAATTGTGAAACCTATAAGAGCTAAGACAATACATTTGACCATGTCCTTTTCCATAAGTGATTGACAAATTTTGCTTTTTAACTTAAACATCTTTCACCTTGAGTGCATAGTATCCACATGAAGAGGCTATCTATTGAAGTACTGATCTTATTAAAGATGCAGATGGAGAACAATGTAGAAAAACCATGTCCACACTGAAACAAAAGAAATTAAGCAAAAGCATATAAATTTAGAAACACTAGGCTTCTCCGAAATTTTCTTACAGTCTGTCAGTGGTGGGTAGATAAAACCCAGGCAAGAAGCATGATCCTCTGTGTGCTGCCTGCACTCACGGCTCTGAAACAGATGGTGAGAATCCAGTTCATGGATCATTGCTGGTAAGGGAGAAGGAACTGATGGAAAGAAAAATAAACACATGATACATAGAAGCTAGAAAGAAGAACAATATTGAGGCATAGATCAACCAAATGATTTGTTCTTGTATTTGTATGGCAAAACCATGAACTTTGGCCCATCTTCAAGAAAGAAATATCAGTGACTTTTGATAATCTTAAGAACTTCAAAATGTTCTACCAAACTAAACTCAGATTAAATATACTTTTACTTTCACTTTTTTTTTTCACATGGGGTCTAAATGGAATGCTTCTTTACTTACTCTCTTGGTGAAAAAGAATTAGGGGACTAAAGAGTTTATAATAAAGCATTCACCAGGAAACTTCGCATTAAGTTGGTAATGCCTGGGGTGGAGTTAGAACCTTGATCTGCCTCTGGTCTATTGATCTGATTAGGAGAGATATTGTTCCCTTATGAAGACCATCTTAGCCTTATCCTGCACTTGAACTCTGGTGTCTTAGATCAACTAAAGGTCAATTGTTCCTTATTCAGTAGTGTCCGACTCTTTGTGAACCTATTTGGGGTTTTCTTGGCAAAGATACTGGAGTGGTTTGTCATTTCCTTCTCCAGCTCATTTTACGCATGAAGAAGCTGAGGCAAACAGGGTTAACTGATTTGCTTAGGGTCATACGGCTAGTAAGTATCTGAGGCCAGATTTGAACTTAGGAAGATAAGTTTTCCTGGCTCCAGGCCTGGCACTCTATCCATTGTACCACCTAGATGCCCCACACTCAGCTGACTCAATATTATTTGGTTCTTGCAGTATAATAAGTGTTTTGAAGCCAAGGCCTTTATTATTTTAATCTTTCTGTCACCAGTGCTTGCATGAAACTGTGTTTTGTATATGAAAGATACTTAAATGTTCATTGAATGAATATTGAATAAATTAATGGTTCAAAATTGGTAACCCTGTGCTTCTTGGAGTCAGAGATTGGTTTGTCTAGTCCTGGTAACTTCTTGCTCCTGAGAAGGAAATTTTCTTTGATTAGAAGAGGCTGACAGCCTGCAACCCTAACAGGGACAGGCTAGTAAACAGCTGAAATTATTTAGCAGACCTTATCTGCCTCATAATAATACTTGCATGATCAACCTCACAATGATAGAGGTTCAAATGAGATACTGTATTTAAAATGCTTTTCAAACTGTGAAGGAATATATTAATATCACCTATTATTATTGTCACCCTCATGATGCTTATAATGACCTGTTTCCATAATCATGGAAACCTAAACATACAATGGTTATATAAGTATAACAGCACAAACTATGTTGCATTGAACTTACTGGCTCCTTAGCTTATCACAAGCAGCAGAAAAAAGAATGTATTCTATAATTCAGTCCATCAGTCCATAAATATTTAACAGACTTCATAATGCTCACATAATATATGGTACTGTATAAAGGCACTTGAAGGGTACACATTATAAAACAGATATGATTTCTTCCCTTTGAAACAATTACAATGTAACAGGGGAGATAAGATTTATAGTGATAGCATATATAAATCTCCACACGCACAATATAGTAATTACAAGATTATATTAAACAAGAGAGGCAGATCTGGGGTTGTTCTGAGTGGGTGGAGATTGGACTGATCAATAAGAAACAACTGTGGTACTTAAGCTGTAATTTACAGGAAGATAGCATAGGGTAAATGGGGTTGTTTAGTCAAAGGTTTAGGCAAAGGTGGAAGCCACTGGAACATCAATGTGACATCTTAAAAAGGTTGGCATAGGACATTATAGGAGTGAGGAATCTATGTGTAAAATGATGATGAGAATTAAGAGCAATGCTTTGAGCTAAAAGTAGAGAGCACTGAGCTATTGTTTCTTTTCTACCCTCCCACCACCCTGCCCTAGAGATGCCTATCATTAGACACAAATAGGTATATATGTATGTATATATATATACACATACACAATATATATGTATTCATATACACACATATATGTATATGTGTATGTATATATATGTAAAGTATATATATATATGTAAAGTATATATGTGTAATATATACACACACATACATATAAAATTATTCTATACGTACTTCTATTTAGCAGTTCTTTTCCTGGATGCAGAGAGTGTCTTTCTTTATATGTCTTTTATAGTTAATGTAAGTATTTATAATAGTCAAAATAATTTATCCACTCAAAGTCATTTTTTAAATTTTTTATTTTATTATTATTTGTTATTTTAGGCAATGGGGTTAAGTGACTTGCCCAGGGTCACACAGCTAGTAAGTGTTATGTGTCTGAGGCTGAATTTGAACTCAGGTCCTCCTGAATCCAGGGTCAGTGCTCTATCCACTGGGCCAACTAGCTGCCCCATCAAAGTCGTTTTTAAAACAATGCTACTGTTACTGTATTCAATGTTCTCTTGGTTCTGCTCTTTTCCCTCTTCGTTATTTCATATGTCTTTCCATATTTTTCTAAGATCATTGAGCTCATTATTTCTTATAGCACAGTGGTATTCCATCATTATCATATACCATAACTTATTCAGCCATCCTCCAATTAATAGGCATCCCTGCAATGTCCATTTCTTTACCACCACTAAGAGAGCTGCTATAAACATTTTAGAACATATGGGTTCTTTTATTTTTTCCCTAATCATCTTTGGAAATAGATTAGATATTTATTTATTAGAACAATGAGAAAATATAAAATTATTATAGCATATAGTTCAGTGTGATTCAGATGCTGAAATAGGCTTTGCAGGAGGGTGGTTGGTTGGTGGAATAAAGAGGATCCTGAAGATAAAGGAGTAGAAAAGGATTACTGGAGGCAAAACTGTCATTTGTAATTTAGCTCAAGAAGTATCAAATTAATCCAATTTAGTCAAGTATCTATCGAGGGTCTACTAAATGTTAGGCACTGTTTTACAAAATTGGTTTAAAACCCAGCTGGGGAAGTAGCATAAGAAAAATATGAAAGGATGCTGAGTTTATGGAACACTGAAGTAGCTGACCTGGCCATGGCAATGGATAATTATAAATTCTGGATGAACAAATTAGTACCAGATTATGGTATTCCTAGAAAGTCAATATGAAGGAATTTCAATTTTATCCTGGGTATACTGGGAAGCCACTGAAGGCTTATTTTTGGGTAGATCCATCAGAGTCCACATCCACAAAGGATTCCTTGTGAATGGTGAAGTTCTCCAGATACTTCTATTTGGGTAAATACAATGATTGCAACAAGCCTCAGGACACCACAGAGCCTCATGGAAGATATGTATAACCACTGAAATGAGTTTGTCTTGTCCATCCACACAGGAAAATTGGAGTGGATGAAGAATGTCTGTTGCCCCATTTTGAGATGCATTTGGTTAGACAAGCCATAGATTTTACATATCTCTATTCCTATAGATGTACATAATATATGTGTGTGTGTGTATATATATATATATATATATATATATATATATATATATATATATATATATATATATACACACACACACATATATATATACACACACACACATATATATATACACACACACACATATGTAGATATCTATATATCTCTCTATATCTACATGTACATGTGTAGATATAGAGAGATATGTAGATATCTATATATCTCTCTATATCTACATGTACATGTGTAGATATAGAGAGATATGTAGATATATATACACACACATGAAAGCAAAGGCCTTTCTTTTCAATGCAAACACTTTGTAAGTGTTGCTATGTGACAGTGAGACATGGAATATCCCTGTCTCTGAAGAACTAGAAATTCGTATCACACAGAGGATAATGAAGAAGTACATCATGGATGTGTGTAGACCATATCATATAACTAATGAAGAACAACAAGAGTAAAGTACAACAGGAAGAGAAGATAGACTGGTCTTATGGTGAGACATGCATATGGCCACAACACTCCATTTTGATGTTTGAAGGATTCCAGTTATAGTCTGATGTTGGAATAAATGAAGAAGACCTCTAGAACATTGGGTGGATGCCTGTAGCAGATTTTTGGTATAACATGGAGAAGTGTACCCATAATAGGCAGAAATGCCCACATACTTATGTTTTGGATTAGCAGCAGAAAGAACTCTCAAAATGAAGGAATCACAGATCACAGCTCTACTTGGGTGTGCCTAAAAAAGAGATGGGTTATTCATGTAGCAGGAATGAGATAGTATGATATATTTGTAGCTTTGAGATATTAAAAGACTAAGAGGTAGGACTCTAACAGGTTGATTTTATAGGACAAATTTTAAAAGTTCTATGACCTATTTCTTGAGAGAAATGGGTGAGAATCACATAAGATGAAAAGTTATTAAAGGTTTGTCAGCTGTTTGTTGCTTTACCAAAGTAAAATGTGGCAAAAATGTCAAGGAGGGCTTGGAAAGGAAGACTGGCGAGAAAGAGGGGATTCAGAAACCAATGTAGTAATTCAGGAGTGAGAAATTGATGACTCATTGGATATGAAGAATTAATACAATTCAAGGAAGAAACACCATTCAGTTATGCCTCATGATTTGGGGTTAGTGATCTAAAATGAATGAAATGCTAGTCCCACTTCCCAAGATTCTGAGAGGTATCTGGTCTATCTATATTTTTTTAGGAGTAGCTCTGCTTTTTAAGCTCTCTTCTAGCTCTAAGTCCTATAGCAATTCTGCCTCTTATCCATCAGGATCATAGATGTAGAAGTGGTCAGTGACTAGAGAAGTGATGAGACTTGGCTAAAGTCACATAGGGAGTAAGTGTCAAAGTCAGGGTTGGAGTCCATGTCCTCTGAATCCAAATACTGCACATTTTTCACCCTTCCATACTTCTATACTTGAAAATTTCTAATTTTTGGTTAATTTTTCTACTTGATCCTTTTGCTTCTGGTAACTCTGCTTCAGAAAGTTATCAGGAATATATTTCCATTTGATTTAATCATCAGAGATGCAGGTTAACTTGGAAGAGTCATGTAAACCTTTTATTTCTCAATGAGTTGAATCAACATTGACCTACAGAGACTTGGTGCCATTTTATTCAGCGTGTCCAGAGTGCAACGAAAATGGTCACTTAGGGCATGTCTGAAATACAGAGCACTAAAAATCATAAATTGATGGTTTATTACCTCAGCTTTACTTTTCAATGTTCATCATTAAATAATATTATTGCACTCTGGAAGCTATTGCAATCTTTCTAATTGTGGGAGCAAAAAAAAAGCCATACATACATACATACATACACCCCCCCCAAAAAAACCCCTTATTGTTCCTTCCCAGCTTGTTCCCATTTACTGAAAATAAGCTTGAGTTCCTGCCTTGGAGCAGTATCTGCAAACTACAGTCAGATGTAAGAGCAGCCTAATCAGGCCTGGGAACCAAGCCTTAATTAGTCAGCTTGGAAAACAGAGCAGACAAGCAAATGAAAATTATTAAGCATCACTCATGATTCCTGTTTCTAATTTTAAAGAGGAAATCATACATTAATCAAACCCTGCCCTGGAGCTCAGAGGCACGTTTCAGAATTATCTTGAAACAACAAGGAGAAAACTTTTTGTGTTTAGAGAAAACAACCCTTGACCAGTCGGTATGAATAGTGTAACATATTTGGACATGAAATAAACTTTGTCCTAATATGCTAACTAACCCAACAAAGCAAAATTTTCCCCTACTTCTACCCTCCCCCCCTCCCCAATATCAGGTGGACTGAAGGCAAAAGTCAATAATAATCAGGGT
The DNA here is from genome assembly GCF_003287225.1 of Phascolarctos cinereus. NCBI lineage: Eukaryota > Metazoa > Chordata > Mammalia > Diprotodontia > Phascolarctidae > Phascolarctos > Phascolarctos cinereus. The sequence continues at coordinate 125,971,471 of NW_027556180.1, forward strand.
TAAGCCTGGGTTTTCCGAAAGGGGAACACATTTTCAGATGTTAACAGCTGAATTCAGTTGAGTACATTAAATATGCAAATGTACAGTGACCACACAGTAGGGAGTTTCTAGTCAACAGAAAACATATACAGAAATTTTTTATGTTATAAACCCAGTATTAGCTCAAAATTATTAGTGGTAATCTGGTAGGTTTTGCTGAAGAAAAGAGAGTTCTTTACTTTAAAGTTTTGTTATTTCTTCATTGTAGGACTACTTCCAGTAATGTAAATCTCAGTGTCTATGACTTGGTAGATAGTTTTTGAGAGTTGCTCTGGTTGAAAAAATTAACTGCCCTGCAACCAACTCAGTGATAAACCTCCATGAACTTGATTGGTCCTTTAATAATTTACATGCCCTTTCCCCTAGGCTCTCTTCTTTCTTGTATCACTATCATGACCTTCAAATTCCCCTGACAATTGCACTCCACCTTTCCTTTTCACTCCAAATGAGAGCCCTTCTTTGCAATAAATAAGAATAGTCAAATAAAATCACTATAATTCACACATTGGTTTTGTCTGAATATGTATGTTTTATCCTGAATTCCTAGTCCATCACTTCTCTGCTGAGAGGTGTTAGGATACTTTGGACTTCCTCATGTATCATTGACTCCTTTGGCCATCTAATAGAACCTGTAGTCTCATCCTCAGAATGTTTTAAAGGCATAAAATAAGATACAAGGATTTCTGAGGAGACCAATTACATTGAAATAAAGATCTAATATTATTTCCCATCCAATTTCACAGCTCCACTAAAATCTATCTTCAGAACTCTTGGAATCCATGAACCTTTAGTTAAGAATACCTGCAATAGAGGCATTATTTCTTCTTCTTCTCTTCTTCTTCTTCTTCTTCTTCTTCTTCTTCTTCTTCATACAATCTGTCTTTATAACTTTCTAATTTTAGTGAGATTTTAATGCATTTAGTTGGATGCCTACAAATATCTATGCCCATAACAATTTATACCAAGCATCCCAGCATGTGTTATAGCTATGAACAAGGAGGGAGTGGGGGGAAAGAATAGAGTCAATGATTTATATGTTAACTATATGTATAAAGTTTAGTGTTATTTTTACTTTTTCTATTTATGGTGGATGTTATCTTAAAGAATCTACCCTGTAAGTTTACAGCAATTGGACAAGTGAAATAGAGACTTATACATGTGATACCAGACATTTAAAAAAAGTTAGAGTCAAGAAATAGAATTTTTGGAATGTACATTGTCACTATGACTATGAAAATAAGTGCAAACACACTTATTATTTCCATGTTTCATAAGCCTTAAGAGAAATCTTAGAAAAATGTGCATTTCAAAATGGAATTAATAACAAGTCTTAAATACATCTAGCTATCACTAGATTAAAATTCCCAGGACAGAAGATTAAAATCTCCCTCCCCCCAAAAAAAGATGGGTCTACAGCCTGGGAAGAGGACAGACTTTGGCACTTGAATCCTATGGCTGGATCTTAGTTAAGCAAATAGTTTCCTGTGCATGCAAGCAGAACTTGACATTCCTTGTACAGTAATTCAGCATGGCAAGAGCTTTTGTTCTGTGTGTTCTATCTTTCCTGTTGCAGCTCATTTACACAACTAAACTCCTAACATAGGGAAAGAGGTTTCCCCACCCCCACCATGTGGTTGTGCACTAAATACCTTGATAGGGCAATTTGGCTTTTATTGTCTAGGCATATGTTTGAATAAAGGAAAAAAAATAAGAAATTCAGGAGAGTGAGTTTTTAATCCTCCCTTGTGCTTGAAGGGAAAATAATTTTGCACAAATATCATATATACATTAAATCATATTCAACTATCCATAGTAACTTTGCCATTAGATCCCCCCTCCCTTTAGCTAGGCAATTCGTGTTGTGGTTCAGTCATGTCCAACTCTTCATGACCTATTTGAGGTTCTCTTGGCAAAGATACTGAAATAGTTTGCCATTTCCTTCTTCAGCTCATTTTCCAGATGAGGAAAGTGAGACAAACAGGGCAAAGTGACTTGCTCAGGGTCACATGTCTAGTAAGTATCTGAAGCAACATTTGAACTCAGGTCTTCCTGACTCCAGGTCTGCTGCCCTACCCATTGTGCCACCTTGCTGCCAAAGGAAATAATACTTAATGATATATCTCATGGTTTTCTGAGAGCTTCTTGTTTTACTATGTTAAATCTATTAACACTCTAGAATTTAGCTTTGGATTTATTGAAAGAATCAAAAAAGATTTACTTTAAGTCACAGGGTACTTAGTAGTTTTGGAAATCAGGATTTTAAGTTCCATGTGATTGATTGACAACCATGAAATAATAAAAGAACTAGAGTATGACTCTAATTCATTGGGTAGACCTTCTTTGTAGTGGGCCTATGGAAAAGAGAAAGAATCACACAGGATAAGGCTTGTATTAGTTGTCACCTCTATACCAATGGAGTTTCTACAAGAATAAGGTACATTGAAGTTATGAAATCTTGAAGGACACTCAGATGCCCAGATCTGTGATCCCATCAATTTGGAAGTTCTTTCCAACAATGCAGATCACAGGTTATGTCTGCCCACCCAAACTCTTGTCTGGGCTCTTCCATATGATTGTCTCAATATACTGGAAAGCTTCCTCACTTTCTCATGACATTGTAAGGGGCCCAAATGGAGCACTCTGGCTCTCTACATGTCATCCATTGCCCTCACCTAGTATACAATTCCTTGTTGACATCTTTTACTACTGTTCTTCAGGTATCCTCATCAGTTATGTTACAGTCCTCCTATGCTCACTATACTGCCCTCTGTAACCATTCATGTGATATTCATTTTTAAGTCTTCAGAAAATATTATGTTTCATGTCTCACTTCCAGATAACAATACTGGTAGTATATTAATATAAAAAGATGGGTCTTTACTTTCAAAGCCTAAAGTCATTAAAGGAACTCTGCAGTTTTCCAAAAAGAATCCAACCTACTTTCTTTGTTCTTGGCCTATCTCCTCCATCTACAATGCCCATCTTAGATATACATATTAAGGAAAGATGAAAGGGAAAAAAATAGCTGGACTTAAACACAGAGAAGAAATAACTGTAGTTGTAGGAGATAGTTGCATAAGATGATAAGTACCTGAATGTTGTTATGATTGTGATAAAATGAATGTCCCACCTACCCATGGATATAGCCTAATTCAACCAAACTAATGAATTGAGAGAGATTTTACCATGGGTTTAAAGTAGTCCAAAGAGGGAATCCTAACTTTGGTCATCTTCATTTCAGAGGGCTTGGGTGGTGGAAGCTTTCTAGAATTTTGCTGGTGTTTGAGGCCCAATCTGGGGCAAGCCTAGGGCAACCCTGATAATTACCATATTGAACTAGACTCTTAGTAACACCTTTCCTCTCCCCTGCCCCCCAAAACTTGTATGTGATAAGTAATGAATGTTTTGGAAATGTTAAAACATTGATATCAATATGTCAAGGACCTATAGTTTTGTACCTCTACTGAGGCAGATCTCAATCTATCTGATAAAAATATTTTGGAGGATTATCTAAGACTCAGGTTAATTTAGGTCAATTGGCTAGTAGATATTTACTTGAGATTCCAACCCAGGTATTTTTGAATGCAAGTCTAATAACTACCCATGATACCATGCTGCCTCTTAAATTTTGGCAGCATGAAAAACATTTCTGCTGAAAATTATAGGTCTTTTTTTGGCAATTAGGTTATTTTTTATTTCCTCTGAATTGTAATGTCTAACAAGTAACAGAATGCACTCTATTTTCACATAACAACAATTGATTTTCCTTGGATTATGGCCTCTAAGAAATAAAAGGAACATGGCTTCACTTTGGCCAACTGATAATTAGTTGAACATTTTTTTCATTAGGTTATTTTTAAGCTTTTGCACAGTCTCCTGTGGCTAGTGGGTGGAGAGACAAAGGGGACTCTTGCCAAAGCCTCAGATCCAAATTCCTTTTCAAGGGGCCCTAGACTCTCTAATTCTTTAGGAGGCCATTGCTATGTTGGGAAGAATGGAGTACACAGGTTAATAATGGCTGACATTTATATAGTACTTTACAGTTAACAAAGCACTCTACTCAATAGCAACTGTGGGAGGCAAGTAGTACTAGTATTATTATTACCATCTTGCAGATGAAAAAACTGAGTCTCAGAGGGTTTAAGTAACTTGCATAGTTAAAAGATTATAGATACAGAGCTGAAAGGGTCCTGAGAGGCCATCCAGTGCCACCCCTCACCTAAGTGTTGAAAAAAAAAACTGAAGCCCAGGGAACTTTAGTGACTTGTTTCAGGTCACACAGGTAGTAAATAGAATTTGATCTCAAGTTCTCTTACTCCAGACCTAGCTGTCTTTTTCCACCGAATCATATTCTTAGTTAGTCAGCAGCAGAGCGAGGGCTGAATCCAAGTCATCTAATCCAACGGCCACTAGTCTTTCCACTACACAATCCCATATTGTAATCATTATCTTTTTTTCAAAGGGAAAGGTGGGGAAGGCTTCAACTGTTCTTGGTGGGGTAGGGAGGTCAGGAGTAATAGATAAGATTGTATTCACAGGCATTTCTTTAGTTGAGGGGATATTTTTCTCTTCATCCTCAAAGACCCAGGTCTTATGAAGCCTTCTCCATGAAACTTTCCCAGATCCCAGGAAAACCTGATGTGAACGCTCCCTCCTTGAAACTCCCAGGGCATTTATCTCTTTTCTGAAACATCACATTCTCTCTTGTGTTACAGTTATTTGTTTACTTAGCATTTTTTCTATACTAGCTAGAGAACACCTTTGGAGGAGTTGAATCTTATTCATCACTTTCTTCTCCATATTATCTAACCCAGTGTCTTGTATACGATGGGCACTGAAATGATGAGTACTTTAAGTATTTGAAGATATTGTTATGCATAGCTATGGTCATATTACTCATCTTCTTGACAGTTTTCAGTGATTTCCTATTGCCTACCAAGAGAATTTCAGGCTCTTTCAAATGACATTTAAGTTTCTTCCCAATCTGTCATCACCTTTCCTTTCTAATCTTATCTCATATTTTTTCCTTCCTTTTCTCTTCTCTCCATTTGCTTTATTCTATAGCCACACTGGAAGGCTGTCTACCCTCTGAACATTCCCTAGCCTTTTCTGTGTTCATTCTCAGTCAATCATTAAGCATTTATTAAGTGTTTATTGTGTTCCAGGCACTGGTACTGGGGATACAAATAAAAACTAACCAAAGTCTCCCCTCTCAGAGGCCTCACGTCCTAATGGAGGAGATAATAGGCAAACAATTATACATGTGTATGTGTACGTATGTGTGTGTGTATGTACATACATATATATGTGTGTATATATATATATATATATATATGTATATATATGATATATACAAAGTACATGGGAAGTAATCAGAAGAAAGGCACTAGTGGTGGGGATGGGACCACAAAAGGCTTTTTTCAGAAAGTGAGATTTGAGCTGAAACTTGAAGGAAGCCAGACATATTATTTTCTGTTCCTGAAATATCCTACCACCTTCTTGCTGGTTAAATTCTGACCCATTATTAAAAATACAATGGAAATGCTAAATCCTCAGGAAACCCTCACTAATTCCCATAATTAATAATCTCTCTCTCTCTCTCTCTCTCTCTCTCTCATTCTCTGATTTGCAATACATTGCATTTCTCTAGTGCACTTACATGTAATTGTGCATTATAGTTATTTTACTGGACACTGTCTTCTCAACTCTTACAACTAGCAGAGTGTTAGCACTTAGAATATAGTCAGTCAGTCAATGAACATTTATTACATGCTTATTATGTAGCAGACACTTTGCTAAGTGTTAGGCATACAAAGAAAGGCAACAAACAACTCCCACACCACGCATCATAGTGTTGCCCTTAAGTATCTCACATTATAATGTAGGAGACATGTGAATAACTATGTACATGCCAGATGTTTGCAGACTGTACAGAAGACTATCTAAGGGAGGAAAGCACTAGTTGAAAGGATCAATAAATGTCTCTTATAGAGATGAGACTTGAGAGCAAGCCTTGTAGGAAGCCAAGCAAACTAAGAGGCAGAGGTGAGTGGAGACAATAAATGTGTTGAATTGAATTTAATTAATTGCAACTAATCTATCCTTTAGAATCCTTTTGACTTTTATCCATGACTTCCAAAGATCCTCCACAGTATTGTCTACCCAACACATAGTGGGTTTTCTTCTAGATGTCTTAATGTTGCCCATATATCAATATCACTTTTACTACATGACCAGACCATCTTATTTTCTGGTTGTGATGGTTTGAGATCAAAAAAAAGATTTGAGAGACAAAGTTTCTGGTTTGTTAATAAAAGAATGGTCTTTTGGCCATTTCTCTAAGACCAAAGACCCCTAATGGCAGTGGGGTCACAATTTATATACCCTTTGAAGAAGTATTCCTGAGGATTACTAATTACCTGTTATTGGTTAATCAAATGGGAGGTGGGCTTAGGTCACTCAAATCTTGGTCAAAGAGACATCAGTTTCCATATCACCTATATAATAGGGATATATAGGGAAATATAATAGGTATATTATAATTTATATATATATATATGTGTGTGTGTGTATATACATATATGTACACATACACACACACACACACACACACACACACACACACACACACACACACATATATATATATACACGTACATACATAAAATAGCTGATAATAGGGAGAATCAACCTTTTCCAGGGCCTGTGTAAGCAAACCTAATGAGCAGGAATACACCCATTAGCTTCAATGTAGAATGTCTTTTACTGTCTGATTAGATCTTGGCCTGCATAAATATTTAAGAGATATTTTCCCTCACTGGTTGATTTCTGAATGAGGGAGTAGAAAAGGGAACAATCTTCGTCCTAACACAGTAACTTGTTATTAAATATAAGAGAAATATTCATTTCTCACATGGTCATTTCTCTGTTGACATCCTTTATGATGTTGCTAATGTGCTTTCCTTAATTGACAAGGTATTATTGTCCCTTCCATCTCTAAATCTGTGACTCTCTGTTGCAATCAGAACTATCTCTTCTGAAAAAAGGAACATCTGAAAGGCCTCACCATTTTGTAAAGAATATTGCTTCCATTTCGATTCTGTATTGAATATCTTCTATGACAGTGAAAAATACCTTAGGCAAGCAAGTATCTCCATGTTTTGTATTTCACTTGATATTAATAATCAAAGGATAATCAAACAAAGTTGTCCGTATTGATTACAAAAAATATTTTTGTTCATTGTCATAACTTCAGCAAGGACTCCCTTGAATGCTTAGATTATTCTCAAGATTTTATGGAGATGGGAAAGTAAGCACATTGGTCAATCACTACTGATGTTTTCTCTCAATTTTGAAAAAAAATCAAGTTTGCAATTTGTTCTCAATCATTTGGAACCCTTTTCTCTTTCCATTATCTTGAAAATTAATCTATCAGCACCATCAAAAAAAGTCACTCCTCTGTGAATACTTCCTCTAACCCAATTGCTCTTTCCATCCTAGTTTTCTTTACCGACACTTCTATTTCCTTATGTGGCGTATTGGGGAATATAAACCCACATGTGATGGTTCTGCTATGATTGATGGTGAAAAATGTTTGTCAGAAATTTTGACATCTTTTCTATGATGCATCTTTTTGTTACCTTCCTTCTAGTTTCATCCTTTCATGTTTTTTTTTGGAAGATATCACTTTATTTCCCTTTCATTTCTTCCTACTGTTTTATGGGGTAATATTCTTCATAACGTTCCCTCTTCCTCCTTCTAATCGTATTCCCTCAATCACCATATTTTTCCTTGGCAAAGAAATCAAATATTTGCTGATTGATTTGGCTCTTTTTATTCTTCTAATCCTGGTTGTTTATTTATGTTGTTGAAGCTTTCTTAGGAAATGGTGGTAATTTATATCTATGTCTACTCTTTTATCCATTTCTCATTTTTAGACATTTCAACACCTAGTTTAATTGGAATGTTTTGACATTACCTCAATTACATTCCAAATATTAATTATTATTTTCTGACTTAGAATGACTCTCAAAATGGTAACTAGACATTTATTGTCTGTTAGAATAGTGTTGGCTTCATTTTTTATGGTGTTGTTTCATCCTTGCTGTATCTAGTGTCTATTTATTTTATTCTCAAAGAATATATCTGTGTTAATCATTTTTTGTCTATTCTACAAGACTTTGGCCTGTTATTTTTTTTCTTCTGAACCATGAAACCTCTTCAGCTGCTTAATGTATGTGTCAAACTACTTTACTTATTTTTGTGTTTCATGAACTCTAAAACAACATGATCAATCTATCTCAAGATTTTTGTCATTTTTTCTTTGACATATTCTGCTAAGAATATCTAGAGTCTATGTGCATTTTTATTGTTCATCTTCATTGATGTTATCTCCTGCAAGTTAACTGATCTCTCCGCTCCCTATGTCATACCTGCTACTTTCTGTGATACATGGTTTAGCAAATATACATAAGATTTTCTTCAGTCTCCCTCCATTTTCACTTTAAAGCCTTCTTGAAAAGATTTGGTAGTCTTTACGCAACTATAGTATTAATGAAACTTATTAGATGCATTTTGTCCCTGGTGAAGGGAGATGAGATCATCATTCCAGTATACAAAATCCTGGCTTATAAGTCTAAATCTCATCATTTTATACCATCTTCAGGTATTTCATTCCCATATGCAGCAGATCATAGTATCATAGATCTAGAACTGGAAGGGGACTTTAGTCCAACCTCTTCACTTTATAGATGAGGAAATAAAGGCCCGGGGGGGTTAAGTGACTTATCTAGGGTTATATAAGTAGTAAGCATCAGAGGTGGAGTTTGAACTCCAAGCCTTTCATGAACTTCCAAAGCCAAGTGCTTTTTCTACTGTACTATGTTGTTTCCTCAATTCAGAAGACACCATTGGCAACAGTGATGAAGGCATCATTGGCCACCCATGCCCTTATATACTTCCATTTCCTATCCACTACTTCAAAAGCACCAGAGTAGATTTCTGGATTCCTTCTTCTGGTCTTCATGCAAACCACCAGAAGTGAGTACTGATTGTCAGGTTTGCCAAGTTGTCAGAGTATTTCTGTCATTTCCTAGATACAGCACATACTCTGTAAAGGCAGCATATTTCACAGTTATTCACCTCAGGTCGAAATATGGCCCCCAGATGCTATCCAGCAGGATGTTAGCAACTTCTATAGCTTTCCTCTTCTTCTCCTGACCAGTACCTGATGTCTATATTTCTATTCTAATATGCTTATATTATTATAATATAATATTAGTAATTAACAATATTAATAATAGCTAGAATTTACATAATGTTTTAAAGGACTATACAACTATTTGAAATAGTTGTCTCATTTTATCCTTTTAACTCTGAGGGATGTGTCCCTATTTTACAGATGAGGAAATTGAGGCAAACAGAGGTTAAATTACTTGTTCAGGGTCACATAACTAGTAAGTGTTTGAGGCTGGATTTGAACCCAGGTCTTTCCAACTCCAAGTCCAGAGCTTTCACTGTGCCATCTTGCTAGCTGCTCTCCATGCAGGGCAGCAGGGTAATCTGAGAGGAGCAAAAGTTCCTATCTTCAAGAACAGAATATGAGAAACATCACAAAGGTCCTAAGTAATGAAAAGAGATAAAGAAAAACAGGAATAAACATCAAAGCCAGTGCATGTTGAAGGGGGGCAGTTAGGGATAAGGCTACCTTATTATTTGAGAATAGAATAGAGAAGAGAATAGGGAAGCCATAAACAGGTTCTTCAGTGTGGAGGAGGAAATATAAGGGAGCTCAGAACATGGATATTAATCTTAGTATTGTGGAAGATGAGGTCATCTACTGGGAGAAAGGGAAATAAGTGTTGAGTTAGGAACTTAAGAGGAAGGTTCAGAAAAACAAGGATAGACAAGTAATAAGAGATCTGTGCAGTCCTTTTGTATTATCATGCAGTTATGAAGGTCCATTTGAGGTTAGGTGCATGTATTTGGAATGTGTACAGCAACATTCTCAGTGTCTCAGTAGGAGCCCAGAGGTGAATAATGGACATGACTTGGAACTGAAAGGAAAAGGACAATGCCCTGATTTTCTCATTGGAACACCAGTCTATGAGTGCAGAGGGGAGGGGAAAAAAAGCAGCTATGGGGAATTCTCATGGCTAAGGCATGAGATTCCAGAGAAGATGCACAACTTCCAGGAAATAGCTAAAATTTTTCCCACACTGTTAAAATATTGACACTTACAAGAGACACATCACTATGGATAGTTCTCTAGGACTAAACTTGCCTCTCTGTCTCCCTTTGCATCAGTGATACAATGATTGAGATCAGACTTAGGTTAGATATGCCTATTTGAAGCTCATGTAGGTCTTCACCTTCATTTCTCTGCTACCAAACTCAAATAGAGTGAGATTGAGTGGGAAGTCTGGCACAGTATCATTTTATGTAATTCATTTCTCTACAAGATTTCCATTTCAGTTAGAGTCCTTAGTGATAAAATATCTTCTGAGATATACTATGAGTGGACACAGATCATTATTGTTATTAAGTATTCATTTCCAGGTCTTCTACCCAAAATTCTGTTCTTCCTTAGTGAAACTGTAGCATTTATCTTAATTACTCTTTTAACACCCTTGCCTCTCAGTTCATATGGCTCTTTAACTCCTATGATCTGTTTACTCTATATTTTAACCATCCACAGAGGTGGTCACAAAATCACCCCAAACTATTTATCTCAAAGACAATGGGGGCAGCTTGGTGGCACAGTGGTTAGAGTGCTGGCTCTAGAGTCAGAAGGACCTGAGTTCAAATCTGGCCTCAGATACATAACACTCACTAGCTGTGTGACTCTGGGCAACTCACTTAGCCCCAAATTACCTTACCAAGAGAAAAAAAGACAACAAACTCTTTTCTTACCCCTCTTAATGTTCAAGCCTAATCTTTTTCTTCAATATGATCTCTAGTCCCTTAATTTCTTCACCTCCCAGTCCATTCTCCCACATCTCACCTCCCTTCCTTCCCTTCACCCAGTCATTACCATATTGTTATCTAGTTCAACAAGGCACTTGAAACCTCTCTCCCCTTGATCTATGCTAATCCTAAATCCTGAGTCACCACCATCATTTACCTCTGGACTCCTTTTGAAACACTGAGAATGTTGCTGTTCATGCTACAAATAGAAAAACTTGCTACCCCAATTGGGCCCTCAATATATGACAATCCAAAAGGATTACACTTACCTTTTATTGATTCTGTATCCTAGAAGTTTTTCTGAACTTCCCCCTGAAGCTCCTAATGCAACCTTCACTTCCCTTTCTTGTAAGAGATGACTTCATCTTTCACTTTACTGAGATTAAAGTTGACTATTCTGAGCTCTAGAATGTTTCTTCCTCCAACCCCAAGAACATGTATATGGCTTCCCTCATTCTCCTCTCTGTTCCATTCTCAGATGAAGAAGTGAAATTCACAATGCTAAGTCACAGATGTCTAATTATGCCTTTGATACCATTCCCATGTTTCCTTTGGAAGCCTGTACTATTGCTTATTTCCTCTATGTCTCTCATCTTCAGTCTTTTCACATCCACTAGATCATTCCAGGCTGCCTACAAATATTCCTAAATCCCTCCTATATTAAAAACAAGATAAAACAATTATCTGACATATCACTTCAAAACTTCTACACCTGATACTTCCACTTTCTGCTTGCTCATTCTCTAGCCCCTCACAAATCAGGCTTTTAACTTTACACTCTGCTTCAACTATTTTTTTTTCAAAGGTCCCAGGGCCTTTTATCAGTCCTGATCCTTGATCTTTATGAATCATTTAACATTACAGACTACTCCTCCACTAACTTTTTTTACCTTCTTTGGCTTCTGATATATTGATGACTCCTAATTCTTACACCTGTCTGATTGATCCTTCTTGGTCTCCTTCACTGTCCTTCTACTCTCCTCTAAATGTGGACATTTCCTATGTTCTCTTCTCTTCTTCCTCTTCACATTTTTTGATGACCACATATTTTCAATTGGTTTAATCATCATTTCTAAGCAAATGACTCCCATATCAAATCCTGAATTCCTCTGAACCAATAAGTCTAGCATCTCCAACTACCTGTTGGACATCTCCACCTAGATACCCTGCTAGTACATCAAACTCAACATTTTCAAAATGAAACTCACCATCATTTCCTCTAAATCTTCTCCTTCTTACTCAACTATCTCTGTTCATGATAGACATCATCATTCTTCCAGTTATTGTTTTGAAATTTCTGAGTTATCTTTGACATTTAAAATTCTCTCTCCCCCATGTGTATTCTGTTGACAAGTATTATTGATTACGTCTCCATGACATCTCTCCTCTACACTTATATTACTGTCACCCTCTCACCTCTCACCTCAACTGTTGTTATAGTTTCCTAATTGCTTGCTAGTTGCCTTTCACCTCTCTCCTCATTAATCTTTCCTTCAATAGGACTGCCACAATATTCTGCCTAAAGCACAAATATGATCAACTCACTGTTCTTTTGAAACAACAACAAAAACACTTCCCTTCTATATCTATAATAAAACACAAAATCCTTATCTTGCCATTCAAGTCCCTCTATAGTCCAACTCCAATCTACCTTTCCAACTTTGTTGCCAACCAACAGGGTATCCCAAAAGTCCCAGTACAGTTTAAAGCTCTTTAATAGATATAGCTTAAAATTAGGTTGATATTTTTGGGCTATTTTGTGTATTTCATGTTGCTGTAAAATTGTAGTACTTCCCTCATATCAGCCTATTATCCATTGCTTCTTTGTCTTCATGGAGAACATTACTCATGCTTGGAAGAAATTCCTTCTCCATCTATACTTATTAAATCCTTCTCTTCTTTTGAGGTTAAACTAATGTGACAATCTCACTAATTTCCTTCCTTTTCCCCCACCTTCCTCCCCTTCTTATGGTGTTGTCTACTATTTCAATTTTCTTAGAATATTTTGTCTGATCTCGAGTGCTATCATATTGTGAGTATCGTATTGTGTAATCTGAACATTCTTTTCTGAAACTCCATGGTTTTTCAGAGTTAATGGTCACCATTAAATATATTATAGCTATATATATATATATATATATATATATATATATATATATATATATATATATATATACATATATATATACACACATATATATGAATATGTAGAAAGATATAGAAAAAGATAAAAATGGATATAGGAAGATGAAATCCTCTCCAGAGAATTGCCTAGATTCTAAGTAGCAGAGAAGTTACTGACCTGTATTAGTAGAGGGCTCTCCCTCCCCCAAGAGTTCACTATATCAGAGAAATCATAGGAGCAGTCCTTATCCACAGTTGATTTAGATATAAGGTATATGTTTGTGTGTGTATTTGGAATAATTGTTAGACTTCATTAGGATCACAAATAACAAAATGAACAATTTTTTTGTTTTCATTTTTTATTTTGTTTTTTTTCCCCCAAAGGTGATTAAGGAAAAAAAACCTGTATGTTCTAAAATGTTTAGTGCAGCTCTCTCTGTGGTAGCAAAGAACTGAAAATTTCAGGGATGCCCATCATTTGGGGAATGGATGAACAAATTGTGGTATATGATTATGATGGAATGCTATTGTGCTATAAAAAATGATGAGCTCAATGATCTTAAAAAAACATGGAAAGACTTGCACAAAATAACAAAGAATGAAAGAAGATAACATTGTATACAGTAAAAGAATCACTTTGAGCAAATAAGTCATTTTGACTATTATAAACACCCCCATTAACTATGAAGGACATATGAAGAAAGATATTCTTTGCATCCAGAGAAAGAACTGATAAATAGAAGTGTATATAGAATAATTTTGCCATCTCTAAGGTGGGAGAAAGGTAGGGAACAAAAAAAATATATGATAACGTTATTACATATTTAAAAAGAATAGCAAGATGTACACAATAGCTTTGCAGTTTCATGTGTAATCATCTTTTTATTATGTTATGGAAATGCTTGTTCTTTTCCATAAATTAAAAATAAAATAAATATTAAAAAGTCAAAAGCCAAGATTAGAAAATAAAGTAAGTCTATTATGAAACAAAATCAAATTGATAGGAGAAGTGATTTTTTTCCTAACTTGTCTTTAAGATTAAAGTTGTATCAAGGCTTAACTTCTGACATTTTATGTATCTTTGAGCTCTCAGGTCACTTTTCTTATTGCAATGGCCCCTCAAACACACTTTTAGTAATTTGCCTTTCAATATACCAATAGTTTATTTTATTGATTTCTTTTTTTTTCCCAAGTAAAAAGTTGCTGTGAGACATGAAGTATGGAATTAGTTGGATAGAGTGGAAGGAGCTTTGTATTGTCTATTAGAACACTTAGGTTTCAATTCTCTGGCTTCCTTCAAGTCTCAGCAAAAATTCCCACTTTCTACAAGAAGGCTTTCCCAATCTCCCTTAATTCTAGTGCAGGGGTGGGGAACCTTTGGTCTCAAGTCCACATGTGGCCCTCTTGAGTTGTAAGTGCAGCCCTTTGACTGAATCCAAACTTCGCAAAACAAATCCCCTTAAAAGGATTTGTTCTGCAAAACTTGGATGAAGTCAAAAGGTTGCACCCAAGCACCTAAAAGGCCATACGTGGCCTCGAAGTGGCGGTTACCTCACCCCTGTTCTAGTGTCTTTCCTTTGTTGATTACCTCCAATTTGTCTTGCATATATTTTGTTTTACACCACTGTTTACATATTGTGTCTTCCCTTAGAATGTAAACTCCTTGAGAGCCAAGGCCATCATATTTCTTTATATACTAAGTGCTTCATATGGTGCCTAGCATACAGTAGGTAAGTGCTTAATAAATGTTGATTGACTGACTGAATTTCAGCTAGGCTACTTACTACCTGTGTGACCTTGAGCAAGTCATTTCATCACTCTAGAAATCAGTTTTCCCAAATGTAAAAGGAGTAGTTTTGGGCTAGATAATCTCTAAGGTCCCTTTTAGTTCCAAATCCTATGGTCCTTCATTTCTGCCTTTTTATAGAAAGTCTCACATTGCTTTACCAATATGTTGATTTTTCTTTGCCAGTACAATCTTCCGTGTAGTGTTTATCATTCTCAGTGTGTAGTGTGAACTCTACAAAGAACCTGTTTATCCTTTCCCCTTCCCATATAACACCCAACATCATGTTTCTTTGAGCCAAAAAATGTAAAGAACTAATATGCCTCTCAGTTACGGGAAAACTAGACCAACACAAAACTTCATAGATACAATTAATTCTTGCATCTAAGTACCCCTCTGAGTAGCTAGTGCAAGTATTTCTAAACATTGTAGTCCCTGACTTTAGGGCTAACTTTCCTTATCACTGATCTCTCTACTCTTAATTGTGTTCTTTCCAGTATTTACCCTTTCTCCACTGTCTCCAACTTCAAAGCTTATTTCAAACTATTTCTTCTCCTTTCCCCTTAATTGTTTCCCCCTTTATGTTTAAGAGCTTCCAGTTTCACTTACTGTTTATTCTTCCCCTTATTGTGAGGATTGCATGTAAATCTCCTTAAGCTTCTTTCCATGTACTTTTGTAGAGCAGTATCTTCTGTCTCCATCCTTTGATGAGTTGCAGCAGGTGGAATGTTTCCATCTGGGATGCTCTAGACTTTATTGTTCTTTTCATGCATGAAAGGTCAGTATTGCTGATTCCCATCCTCTCTGCTCTTTCTCTCAGTCTGTCTTTTCTTTCCTTGCCTTTTTTGTTTGAAATTTTTCCACTTTTATTTCCAACCCTCCCACCTCCTGCAGTTTCTACATTCTCAAGTGACTTTCTTTCTTTTTAATGCCATTTCTTCCTGTCTTTTATTTTCTGCCTGTGGGTGGCTAGAGAAAATGTACTCTTCTTTGTTATACGGATGCTCTTTTTGTTCCAACTGTTGTGCTCTTTACCAAATCTGAAATATTGTAGTGTGAGACCACTACTTCAATGGTCTTTAGATGAATACTTACAGATAGCTACAGTGTGGCTGCCAAACATGGAAGGTTACCACTTTACTTCTGTGACCCTTCTGTGTTTCCAAACAAAGAAATCTATGTGGATATAAGAGTTTCAGCATATGTCACCATATTGACCAGTAGAGTTGACTTAGCTGATTTGCCCATGCTAGGAAGATGTCCTTTTCTTCCCTTATTACTCACTATACTCTCCAAAAAAGTAGCAAACTCAAAGAGGATGACATCCATGGGCCCCTTTTGGGTAGACCATTCTAATTTGCTCTTTCTAAGGTCTTCCCTGACTCATATTTTTCTGTAGTTATGTACTTAGATATGTTTCTTCTATTATGGTTAAACTAGACCAGAGTAATGTTTTTTGATCACAAGGCCACATTGACTCTAGAGGCTACTTCATTTTAAAGTATGATATGTAAATGGATATTAGCCTTGGCCTGCAAAGATATCCCTGCAAATTTCAGTCTGTAGCTCTATTATTTTTTTCCTTTCCAAATATATCTGAAAATAAATCATGCATTGCCTCATTCCCAAAGTTTACATCATGTATTTTCAACCCTGGTATTTGAGTCACTGGAAAAAAAAAAGGCTTGAAATTATTTCCTGTGACTTTATAATCAAGATTTCACAACATAATCCCTATATAGGCAGTTACTGACTTCCTTGAATATATTTTTAAACCATTATGTTTCTAAAAATTGCTCCTTGTAAGATTGTATGTTCTTCCCTCTTACTCTGATTTTTTTACGACTTTAGAATAATCACCAGATATTACATTAACATCAGGAACACCTTTTGTTCTCCTTTTCTTTCTTCTGCACTTTTATTTTTCTCTCTCAGGTGCTCATTTCTCTACTACAAAGCCCTTTGAGTTTTTTCCTTTTCTTTTTCTTTTCCTCTTCTACCTCTGGAAATTGAACTTGGGAGAGAAACAAACAAACACATAGACAATCATATCTAACGCACCTCTGGCTTCTGTTAGCACAATCACTATTTCCTTTTCTTTGCCTTTCAACTCTCCTATCATTTTATTGTGGCTTGCCTACTCTTGCCCTGTCACTTTTTGCAATTATAGCAGGAAATTTCTGACTCTACTTAATGTTTATCCTCCTATATCTAGTCTATAAATGAAGTAACTGGATGCCAATGACATATCTAATGCCATGCATTTAGTCAATGATGATTTTTACAGGTTGTCTGACTCCAAGCCGTTCATTTTTTCTGCTAAGGGAAGGAATTTGGTATTTTGATGTTTTCAGGTTGCTTTACTATCTAGGAACAGTGAATTTCAAAAGAGCCAGGTTCTTTCACATTTAAAATAATCCTTTCCAAGGTAGTAGTTGCTCCTTGGTAGAAGATATATAAAATTAAAATGAATAAGGTGAGGTCTGATTAAATTTGTGGTACCTTTCAAACCAAAGAGATATTTGCATAATTTCTAAGCTTTACCCCATACCTATTCTCAGCCCCTGGACTGCTCAGTCCTCTTCAGAATCAAACTGTTCTCTCATATTAATGCTCCTTACTCATTTATACTGCCATGGTAAAGAAAAAAACATTTCTTAAAAATTTTTCCTTTTTATTATTATGAAATATTTCCCTAAACAAAAAAGAGCAGAAAAAGAGGATTCCGTGTGAATATGTGAATCTCTACTATAAATGGCTTGTTTGTATCATATAATTCAAATTTAACATGGTAATTCACACAGAACATTGTTTTTCAAGAATCATTTGAAGCTAACTCAATTTTCTGAGAAATATTTTTAAGGCCTAGAAAGGTTCACCAATACGTACATGTAAAAGTTTAACAACTGGCTCTCTTTAAAAAAATGAAGGCATGAGACATATTTAATCTGCATTATTAACATTTTCTCCATTACTTTCTTAAATGTAATCAACCAAAATAATGTCAAGCCTTGATTTGCAGCCTTTGAGGTGTAAATTCTCATATTGAAAACATGATAATCATTCCTCCAGCAGAGTCCAGCACACCCCTGTATATACTTTTTTGTTTGTTTGTTTGTTTCCATATTATACTCCGTGGAAGAGAGTGAACTGACTACATTCTATGAAGTATTTGGGAAGATCATATTTCAGGTTGGAGGAAGAATACCAGTTCAAATACACTCTCAATTCAAAGAAGACTCAGGAGATCTATCACTTATTGGACTAGTAAAGCCAGAGTTTGGTCCTGAGGACCTATTTTGTATGTCGAGTGCTATAGTTTTATACCAGGGCTACTCTGACAAACCAAGACCCCAAAGAGGCATGGGGCACAATAATAATAATGGCTAAAATTATATACTATAAGGCTTGCAAAATATTTTACATATGTTAACTCATTTGATCCTCAAAATAATCTTGTGAGATAGGTGCAATTCTTACCCTCATTTTACAAATGAAGAAAGTGAGGCTGACAGAGGTTGAGTTATTTGCCCATACTACCTACCTAACAACTGTCAGAGGCAGAATTAGAAATGATATTTTCCTGACTCCAATTCTAACACTCTATGCACTATACCTCTTAGCTGCCTCCTGGGAGAAGAGAAGTTTATAACTACAAAAATACCCCATAGAACCTTTTAGCTGTAAATGCATGATCTTATAATTCTCCTGTCTGTGCTCTGATTCCTAGCTACAGTCACATGCAAGACCCTTCCTTACACCAGAAAGAAGCAAGTAACAACTGGTCCTTATCTACTTACAGAAGAAATGGTGCTTAAAACCAGGGGAGATGAAAAATAATCACCACTTTAGGATCAATAAGAATATCCAAGGTCCACCATTTTGCGGATTTAGAGTCTTAGAAGGTATTCCTAGTCTTTCTTTCTGGGCTGACTTTCTATCTTTACCCTCCTCATGTCCATTTTAAACTCTGACTACTGATCCCTGACCTGATACTTGAAATGCATTTTCTCTGCCTGTTCCCTCTTACCGTGTCTGGATTTGTGCCAGATTTGGAACCAGACCCTAGCACAAATCCTCACTATGTCATTTATTCTTTTTGTGACCTCAGGCAGGTCATTTCATTCCATTTTATCTGCTACTCTGCTTGGCTTCCACTCCAAGGAACAAGATGCTTCTCCCAGGTTAAGCTCATCACTTCTAATTTCACCACCTTGCTGCTAATTCAAGCCTTAACTGACACCATCTCCCTAATCCTTCTCTCCTCTCTTATTGGAAGGCTAGAGGGTATAGTACTAAATTTCTCCCCATGCCTTCATTTATAGAAGACAGAAACTGGACTTTTAGCTTCCTCAGCTCTGCATCTGCTACCCAACCTGGTTTCAACTCCATGGAACAAGATGCCATAGTATATCTTGAGTACTCCCTCCGCACTTCCCTGCCTCCTTTTGTGTGCTGTCTCCCCCCATTACATTGTAAACTCCTTGAAGCCTTTCTTTTTTATTAATTGGATCCCCAGCTCTTAGCATAGTGCCTAAGGTATTGTAGATGTTTACAAATGTTTATTTGATTGGATTTAACTACTCTGAGTTTCTCCTTTACTGAAATGAGGTTGGACTAGATGACCTCTGAGATCCCTTCTACCTCTAAATCTAGGATGCTGTGATTGCCCAAACAACCTTAAACTTGGGGGAAAATCAGGATTCATTCCTTATTGAGCCTTAGTTCAAGACTCTCTGAGAAGATATCCAGAAGATATCTCTATTTTTTGGTCACCCTTTAGGTTGCCCATCTTCTCTGTGAAAAATGGGAAAGACCCCATATCAGCTACCAGATGTTAAATCAACTTAAAATGAAACTTAAGTACTCTTTCCCCCTCATTGCAGGACAACTTTTCAAATGATTGCAAGATACCTGTTTGTTTATGAAATTTTACTTCAAAAAGAACTTCATGTAATCTGGATATGGGAAGTGGAGAGTAAAATGCTCACATTCTGAAATCTCTATGAATATTTCCAATATTAATGTTAATATACTGCTGCTGCTTCTGCTGCTACTGCTACTACTGCTGCTGCTGCTGCTGCTACTACTACTACTACTACTACTACTACTACTACTACTACTACTACTACTACCTATTAACTGCCAACACCACTATTGCATTTGTATAGAATTTTCAGGTTTGTAGAACACTTTGCATATAGTAACTTAAGGCAAATCCCAGATCTGCTACCTATCACCTGTGTGACCTTGGGCAAGTCATTAACCTTGGAATAAATGATTTTAAGGTCCCTTCCAGCTCTAAATCTATGATCCTATGAAACAAAGAATATCCCCATTTTGATATCTTGTTTTGCAGATGAAGAAATCCTTTTTCCTTCTATCTCGTGATAGAAGCGCAAGAATTTTTAGTGATTTGTCTAAGATCAAACAGTCAGCATGCAACAAAAGCAAGGTCCAAATCCAAAGTCATTGATTCCAAGCCCTGCTATTTTGCATTATACTATGCAATATAAGTTAACACAATTTGGGTTGGAAAAGGAGTTCCCAGAATGTTGTACTGTGGTTTTTTCAACTACTGAGCGATTGTCTACCTTGACAGGATCTATAGAAGACATGGCCAGATTCTTGGTCCTTCTATAGCCAGAAACATTCTTCTCCCTAATGGCAGCCCAAATCTCTAACTTATCCAGGTTATCACTTCAACTTTTCTCCATATTGTGCGAGTCTCTAGCTCCTAGGTACCAGTGGAAATCCTATTCATGCTTTGAGGTCACTACTTAGAGTTACCCAAATGAAGTTAACAGTGTCTTCAGTCAGACATATGTGTCTACCTACCTATCTGCATACATATACCCACACACATATGTACACACATATATAAACTTTTTAGAAGTTCTTTCAGAAACTGATATATACTAAGAAATCCTGAACTTCTGAGGGTGTGAGAGGTCATGTTAACATTATGCTTAAGGTGAAAGTGCCTGTAAATTGGTCATTCTCTATGCTGTAGGCAGATGGGTGGCACAGAGGATAGAGTTCTGGACCTGGAGTCAAGAAGTCCTGATTTTAAATATGACCTCAGACATTTACTAGATGATTGACCTTAGGCAAGTTACTTAACCTCTGTCTGCCTCAATTTCCTTATTTGTAAAATGAGGATCATAACAGCATCTACCTCTTACTGTTGTTATGAGGATCAGATGAAATAATATTTGTAAGGTGCTTAGCTCAGTGCCTGACACATGTTGGTTCTTCATAAATCCTTCTTACCCTCTTAGCTGACAAAGCCCCTGCTACTGTTCTCTTTATTTAGCCCTGTGACTTAGTATTAATGACTACTAAACCAAAAATCCTTTTTCCTTCTATCTCTCTCCATACTCTTATCCCTCTATATCACAATGTGTAGCCTTCTCTTCCCTTCCATTCCCTGCTGCCCTCTGGAGCTCTTGCTTTATTGTGTAATTTTATTTTTTGATATCTTTAATTTTTAGCATTTTCATTTCTAAATATATCTTTTCTCCTTTTCCCCTCCCAGAGAGTCATTCTTTATAACCAAGATTTCTTCCTCTCTTATTAACTAACTTTGCTTGAGTCTCAATGTCTTTGAGATTCACAGCATTCATCTTTATCACCTGGTTCATCTCCTTATCACAGTTATTTACTGGCCTCCAAGTCATTCTCCCTCTTTTCTCAACAAGTCCATTACCTGATTCACAGTCTCCTTCTTGACCTCAACCCCTGAACTCACAGGTAGGGCCTGCATCATATACTTTATTGTCTCTTTGAATACCCTGGTCTTCCAGTTCATTAGTCTCCTAAATTCACATGACCTCCACCTTCACTCTACCTTCCCTCCAGTCTACCACACAGGAACGTTGGTCAAACCTCGTAACTATTCCTTCTCCATGACACAGAGGTCCATATTCCTCCATCCTACTATATAATTTTCTATCCTGTAATACCTCCTTCTAACTTGTTCTTCTTAAGCCTACTTACCAACCTCAGTGTGCTGTCTAGGCTCTCTATCCTTCCCTGTTGTCTCAGTCCATCATTCCTGCTGTGCCTTAGCCCTATTGTAACCTTGTATTCATCTCTTTGTAATCAGATGATAGTTGACAGGTTTAACACTATATTATCATCTACCTTTCAATCCCCTTTCTCTTTATCTTCTTGCTATTTATATCTTGCCAAACATTAACCCTAGGTGGCCCCTGCTTTCTCTGTTCCTACTCACATGCTAGCTAAAGGTCCTAGACAAAGTCACGCATGTTTGCAGACAGAGTTTGTTTCATTTTTTTTTTTTACTTAATCTTAACTGGGCCCTCATCACTTCATGGCATTATTTTTTCTCTTTATTCTTTCCTGATAAATTTCCCATTCTATTCTCCACAGGGACTATTTCAAACTTTCTCCTCTTTCCATTAACTTCCTATTTCACTTGCATTCCTTTCCCTTTCAGCAGAGGATCTTGCCACCTATGAGGTTTTTTTTTTTTGGAGAAAATAGAGGTCATCAGTCATATGTACTCTCTTCTTTCCTAAAATCTCTAAAACTGTTTTCAGCATTTACCATTATTTTCTTCTTTGCTCCAATCTTTTACATAACGGTGGCCCTTCTTGCCAGTGTCATTCCCTATATGCTCTTCTGCCACTGTCATCCTTTTTCATACTTTTCTGGTAGCTTGCACCCTACCTGTTTCTCTGATCTTTGAATTCTTCTACTGACTCCTCTTCCACTTACTAATATGACCAGGTTTCCCTCATTCTTAAAAACAAAACAACCCCCCCCAACCCTCACTTGACTCTGACATTCCATCAAATTGACATCCTCTATTTCTCATTTTCAGAGTCACATTCCTTTAAAGGGTGCTCTAAACACACATTGCTGCCATTTTCTTATCTCTCACCCTTTTCTCAGTCCCTTGCAATATGGATTCTGACTTGACCACTTCACTGAAACTCATTTTTTAAATATTGTTGATGATTTCTTAACTGCTAAATCCCATAGACTTTCCTTAATTGTCAATCTACTCTTTTTTTCCCTCTGACTCTCTGTCTCTATGCCTCCATTTCTCTCTGTCTCTATCCATCTCTTTCTGTCTCTCTCTTCTCCTTTTGCCTGCCTGATCATTCCTTCTAAGTATCCTTTGGACCATCTCCCTCTTTCCATGATGGTTTCAGTTACCATCTTTATGCTAATGATTTTGAAATCTCCATGCCTAATCCCAATGTGTCTGTTGAACTCCATCCTCACTTTTCTTATAGCCTGTTTGATGTGTCTTCTAGAATATCTTACAGGCATCTCAGAATCACAGAATTTTTATAGTTGGAAGGTACTTCAGTGACCATCCAGGACAATTCATATCTGAGAAGAAATTCCTACTATAATATACCGAACAAATGGTCATCCAGCCTCTACTTGAAAACTTTTAATAAAGGGGAATCCTTATATTCCAAAGTAGCCCATTCAGCTTTTACAAGGTTAAGTGTTTCCTGAAATCAAACCTAAATTTGCCTGCTTGCTACTTCTCCCTACTGCTGTTTTTTTTTTGCCCTCTTGGGACACATAGAACAAGTCTAATCCATGTGGAAGATACTTATATATCGTGGATTCAGGACCCTTCCTCATCCTAGTTGCTCTCCTTTGGATACTTTCCAGTTTATTGATGTCCTTCTTAAAATGCAGCTCCCAGAACAGGTTTGATTAGGACATAGCACAGAGTGACTACCACCTTATGCCTAGAAGCTATACCTTGCTTACTGCAGCCCAAGATTTCAATAGCTTTTTTCTTTTGGGTGGGCGGTGGCTGGCATATTACACTGCAGATTTATGTTAATTTGTAGTTCAATAAAATTCTTAGGTATCTTTTGGTATAACTATTTTATAAGCAGATCTCCCTCATATCATACTTGTGAAGTTGATTCTTTGACTCTGAGTATAAGACTTTGCATCTATTCCTATTGAATTTATCTTATAAGATTGTGTTAAATGCTATTTTCCCTTTAATAAACACATGATCTATATTTTATTGAAGTCATTGGTAAAAATGTTAAACAGCACAGGGCCAAGCACAGATCTCTGGATACTAATATAAATACGCTGCCAAGTTGAGATTGAACCATTCAGATCACTCTTTCAGTCTAGCCACCCAACCCATTCCAATTCCCTCACATTGTTGTTAAGAGAGTCATAGTACACATTCACATAACCATTTTACCTTGGAAATATTCATTGTTTCCCCTTAGACCTTTAAAATACCCAAACCTTTCCTTTTACATTTTAATTCAGAAATGGTAAATCTTAATCTGGGCCACTTTACTTAATTGACAATCACTTTTTGAGGACGGTATATTTTGTTGAAGAAAGTCTTCTATAATTTATTGTGTGAAGCATTTCATATTTAGAAGGCCTTTGGGCATTGGAGCTATGCGTCATTTCTATAGACAGGGATTTCCCCAGATCGTGGTAGCTATTCTTTATCCTATAGTTAAGAAACACAGAATTTCTCCTAGTTGTATTCCATACCTATGTTGTATTTTGGGAGTGATCTATTTAACCTATGCCTCAAATTTTTCGTCAGTAAAATGAAGGGGTTAGGCTAGATGGCCTCTAAGATCCTTTCCAACAATAAATTCATGATCCTATGATCCAATGAATTAATATTACTGCATGAAATTGGCATGAAAATCATGGCTGGCATCTGCTAAAGCTGGCACTTCCCTGGTTCCTGCTATGAGGCACTCTTTATAATTTCTATCAGGTAGAACTGGTCATCTATTTAAATTCTTGTTCCTGGTTTTGGGCAGAATACATAGGTACAAATAGCCATTTTCTATTGTTGCCTTGAAAAATAAAGGACTTTATTCATAGTCCAGATACTTTTATGGAAGCTCTTGGCCAAAAAAAGGGCAAAGATGTGAATTTAATAAATATATCCTTGGATCACTGGAAGCTTATAATAGAAGTTCTAAAAGCCGCCATAAGAATGAGAAAATAACTTGCAACCAAAATATTTCCATATATACCTACACAACCTTACATTGTAACTTAGTGATAAGTAAAATGTTCAAGTTTTTATTTTCCTCTGATTTGAGATTATGTTTTACCCCTCCTGAAAGGTTATGTCAGATGGCTACAGAGATAAAACAAAGTTCAGAGAGAAAAAAGCTGCTATTTGGGACAAAGAATTCCAAGGCCCTAGACTTGCTATTTGCATTATGCAGATTCACCAGATTCAACTCCATAGATACAGCCATATCCATGATAGTAAACTTAAAAGCATGCAATGGATTAAAAATCAAGTATGCTCTCTCTTTGTGTGCACATGTGCTTGCATTTATATTGAAGGTCAAATTTTCATCTTTAAAAGATGTCATGATCACCTTATAAACAGATACTTCAACATATTGTAACATACCTGTAGATACCTGTTCAGGTCATGTCTTCTATGTTCCTGTTCTCAGAAAAGTTGTAGCCAACCAAGAGAACTAATTACTTTTACAGGTGTTGAAATGGGCATATCTTTATATTTGTCTTTGTATACATTTAAGATTAAACCTTATTAAGTATTAACCAATAAAACCCTTTAGGACTTTGTTCTAAGGTCTAATTCAGCATGATATCAGAACTTAATACCCTAATTGCAAGCTAATGAGAGATACTTTTACAATTGCCTTAATGTTTGTAAGGGTATAACTCATGAACAAATTACTTTCACAGTTGGGTTACATTTACACAAGACAGGGTGTGAATTTTACTTACAAATCAACAAGATGGGACAGATTTAGGTGTGGATGTAGTTACATAAAGGATTTAAATATGATATAAAGAAACAGAGAAGCAAATGCCTACTTTGGTGTGCTCAACACTTTTAAGGAGAACTTGTGCTTTATTAAATTAATGAACATTTACAGAGATGGACTTAAAATTGGCATTAACTAGTAATCTGGCAAGAAGCCGGCCGCAGAGCAAGTTGAAAGCCAGTGACATCCTAAATCCTTAAGAAAATATGGAATTATGCCACCTGCCAATCTTTCATCAACAACAGATGGAATGCAAGCTCCTTCCAAATGGCACAAGCCAATCTGCAGTGAATTCTGAAATTAAATCCACAAAGGTAGTGTGAATCAGAGGGAGGAGGGAAAGGAAATATTTGCAACACAGATGGAATAAAAATGAAGACCACTGTTGTCCCTGGCTACTGTGCCTCACCTGTGTCACATAGATGAGGTTCCAGACTACTAAGGTCATTGTAACATCTACACCATATACTAATAGATTTTTAATTTCTAATATTTTGGTACGTAGAAGTGTTCTGATGTTTCTTAGGTGAGTTCTGTCTCCCTTTCTACATTGTAACTCTTTGGATAGAAGGAAATGCACTTTTATTTCTTTTGTACCTATCCCAAGGGCCTAACACAGTATTTTCATCATTATAGTTCTCAGGAAAACTTTATAGAAGGTCATTTGGAAAATCTTTTCTTTCTGGATCTCTTTTGGCTTTCTTGCTTCCTTTTACGCAACCAGTAAAAAGAGATAAATGTTAACAATAGCTTGCGATGATCAGACTATCCCCCAATGCTGATAGGTAATATCAATCAAGTAAGCAATAAGCACTTATTAAGTTCATTCCGTTACTCAGGCATTACACTAAGCACTGGGAATGCAAATAAAAAGTAAAAACATTTCTTGTCCTTAAGGAGCTTACATTCTAATCAGGGAGATATCTTTACAGATAAGTGTATATACATATATATATATATATATATATATATATATATATGTAATATATATATATATATATATATATATATATATATATATATATGTATATGTGTATATATACATGGAACACTATAGGGAATACCTCTGAAAAACTGAAGTGGATTATCAAAGGGTGATAGAAGGTACATGTTAGCATGTTGCTACACCTTACAAGCTAGGAATGTAAAGGATGTCTTCAGCAAAATGTGTGACTTGAAAAAAGGTGGTATTGTGATATATAAAGAATACAGGAGGACTGATGGGCATCCATGTACTCCATTGGTATTCACGCAATGTCAAGAGAACTTAAATCCTCAGAATGTTGGTTAGATCTCCTATGGGAAAACTGATGGGAAGTCATGGATGAGAGTCACACAAAACAGGTCAGATTTGGTGGCAAGGTCAGGGAAGATGCCTACGTTCTAAAGCACTGGAGGGACCCACATCCATGAGATCACAGATCCATTGGCTTATTTGAGCAGAGAATATTTTTTTTAGATGTTCTCAGAGTTAAAGTTTTTTTCCAGCTCAATAAGGTATGAATGATTCTACTATTATTCAAAGTCAGGACACTTATTTTCCTTACCCCATCAATCAACTGTTCTCAATCATCTCAAAAAACATAAAGAAATATATCTGTACTTCTACAGAAAGACACCATTAAATTATTTGCATTTATTCAGCCAATCTAGTTGGTTATACTATCTTAAAAGCCTAATTAGAATTTTTGAACTTAATCAAAGTCTTAAACAATGGCCTCTTTTTAACTTCATGATGAAATGTTTTTCCAAATCAACCCTCTACCCATTCATAAATGGCTCATACATTATGCACTTATATCTGAAAGGGACCTTAAAAGTTACATAGTCTAACCGCCCAGTTTTACAGAGGAAGAAATTGAGTACTAGAGAGGTTAAGTAATTAGCCTAGGGAGTCACCCAGGAAGCAAGTGAGAGAGTCAAGATTCTCTGCTCCACAGGTCTTCTGACTCCAAATTAAGGTTTCTTTTTTGCTGGACCATGGCAATAATGGCTAAATCTTTCAGGAAGAAGAGTAATAAGCAGATATAGTAGAATTTATAATTGGAGAGGGAATAGAAAAGATACTTCTATGTTTTCAAACAAGTCACTGTCTTACTTCATTAGAAGAAAAAGAAAACATTGAGTAAAATCATAGAAGTTAAAGTTTCTTAGAAAGTATCTCAGCCAAACCCCTCTTTGTTACAGGCAAAGTATGAGGCCTAAAGATCAAGTGAATTATTCAAGCCTACACTTAACTAGGTTGATGTCAGAGCTCTAAGTAGGTCAAGGTTTTTCTCATTCTCAATCCAACTTTCTTCCTATAATGTTTAAGTAAAAGTCATTAAGTATGGTGCTTTAGAGTCCTTTTTTTTTCTCAGCTTTTGAGGTTATTGCCTATGAAAATAGCATTACTTGATGGAGAATCTTTGGAAAGACAGACACTCATACACTTTTGGTGGAGCTGTGAACTTGTTCACTCATTCTGGAGACTAACTTAGAATTATTATAAGAAAGTGATCAGAATGTCCATACATTTTGATCCAGATATACCACTACTAGGCATGTAACCTCAAGGAAGTCGAAGATAGAAAGGTTCCATGTACATCAAAACATTCAAGGCATCACTTTTTCTAATAGGCAAAAATTGAAAATAAGGTGAATGCTCATTGATTGGGGAATGGCTAGGTGCATTGTGATATATGAATATAATACAATATTATTATACTCTAAGAAATGATAGATATGAAGAATTTAAAGGAGCATAGAGAAATATATGAATTGATGGAGAGTATGAAGTATGCAAAACTAGGAAAATTATTTTACTGATGACTACAAAAATGCAAAAGGCAAGATACCCACCCACCCCCACTGCCAAAGGCAACTGAAAGCTATGTAATTATATGACCAATCTTGACTCTAAGTAGAGACAAGAAAATGTATTCTTCCCTTCTTTGAAGAGGTGGGGATCTTTGTGTATGGAACTTTGGATATCCTGCCAGATTCTCTTGGATATTGCTTAGTTTTGCTGAACTTTCTTTTTTATTCTTTGTTAATGGGTAGGGGACAGGGCATGAATACATTTGGAATTGGAAGTATTGTAAAATTGTAAGATATCAAAAATTTTTATAAAAGAAATAGCATTAATGCTTTTAAATTGAAAGGGCTAAGGCAGCCTTTACTTGTGGAGTTTTTGTAGACAGTAATGCAAATTCATGATTTATATAGGGATTATACTAGATAGTCCCTAGGGTCTCTTTTAACTCTAAATCTATTTTAAAAAATAGGTCAGAACTGAGTATCTGGGGTGATACAGAATATACAAATCTGGGAATCATTTAAAAATGCTTTTCTTTGAAAAAAATCAACACAACTCACAGATTTGCTCCTAATACTCTGGCATCTCTAATTCAGCAGAGGTTGAATTCTATTTCATTTAAGGTTCATGTTCATTTGGGAACACAAAAAAATACCTAAAAAAGGAAGAGTTTTCCACAAGAGTCATCCATCAAAAATATGCTATGTGCAACTACAGAATAGTAAGGGCTAGGTTTATACTTGCTAACATTTTTCTTATTGGTAGAATACATGCTTCAGGTGGATACATTGATCCTTAAAATCCCTTCCAACTTTAAAATACTGTGATTTGATGAGTTAACAGATTGGGAGAGTCTGGCTCATTTTCTGAATAACCTTGCTTGAATCCTACTTATTTGATTAATGATTTTTTTCCTTGCTTCCTCAATCATTTATTAAACACCCTTTTACTATATGTACTTATAAATTAGCATTGCTCTCTAAAAGAAATAAATATGAGTAATGAAAAAATCATCCATCAGTTACATAAAGACTAATTTCAAATTCCATCCTTTTAGTATCATTCATTTTGCAGTAACTTCCTTTGGAAGGTTTCCCTGTAGCTCTTAAATAAATTACTTGCTAAGAGTTTTCATGATTCAGATAAAATAGGTTTTTTTTCCCCTCTAAAATCCTCCATTCCTTGTCATTTCTCTTTTTCTTCTCTTTTCTTCCCCATTTGAGGAGAACTAGTTGTGTTCCTAGTTGATCCAAGAGAATCAGAAAGAGATCGTTCAATTTACAGCCTTTTTCATTGTCCCTTCCCTCCCCATTCCTATTTCACACCCTGTTTAGATGTAAATATTTGTATATTTGAAAATTCTACAAATATGCTCTAATGTTTGGGCTGGTACAAGGATACATTAGGAGGAAAACTTAAGTACCCTCACAACCATGACAGTTCTTCATTTTTATAATCCTGAATGCAAGGTCATGCTCAGATTTAATTTTACATATGACGAGTTTCTCTTTGGCATCATCTGTTTATAGCCTTTCTCTTATGCTTGCTCTCAGAACCTTCATTCCTGTTAAGGTGAAATTGATGATAAGAGCCTAAGGTAGTGTCCCTAGCAGTAGTGTTTGTATTTTAAACAGATTAAAATCCTGAAGTCAAAGGAATAGAGCTTGAACAATGGAATTTAAAACACTAGTCAGCAGGTAGGTAGGAGGATATTTGGAGATCTCAAAGCCCAGAAAATCAACTCATACTCTATGGGTAAAGTTGATTTTACATACAGAAAATTTTAGGAGTGATTTAAAAGATGAGTAAGCAAGAAACATTCTCTGGGTTGATATTTGATACCACATTTTAAATCCATAGAAATGATCTTACTTGGATAATAATGGTAGAACAAAGATTCAAGCACGTTTTTTGGAGATTTACCAGTATTTGAAGGAGCTGTTTATTCATGGGGTGTAAAATGGAGATTTGAATCAAATAAGGGAGGTGGGAGGAAGGGAGAAAAAGTGACAAAAGAGTTGACCAGAAATAATCTTTCAATGTGGATTCAATCAGCTATATTGCTGATGTTCCGCACTTCATTTTGACCCTTTTTCCTGGTCTGTGTCCTTCAGCAGCAATCTGAAACCCTGATCAGAATCTCAATGACTGGATCAAGCCCTCACTCAGCATGTCTGGGACTCCAGTCTTACTGGGTCATCTATTAGGCAATCCATCATCATCTCTTCTGAGTCAAGCTTTAATAGAAAATGACTCCTTCTCCCCTGCCAGAGACACATAAACAAAGGCTTCTAATGGGAAGACCCTTCATTAAACCCTAGGCTGGTTGGCTTCTTCTTATGACTCTCAAACATCTCTTAATGGTTGTTTGTCAGAGCTCCTAAAGTCTTTCTCCAGTGCATTATGTCTTATGGCTACTGTTTTTTAGCACTTCTGCCCTCTAAGAGAACTAATGATAAATGCAAAATTGACATAGAGCTCTTGAGAAAAGAAATTTCCTGTAACTCCTCGGAATTTCTTTAGGATAGGCAAATATGTATGACTCCATATAATGCCTTGTGTCAGTTATCATGAAAGAAGCAAAATACAATCAGGCCTTTGGAAGACAGTCCTCTATTACTGCAGAACTATGGCAGACTAATCCCATTCCAGAAATTGCTGCTGAATATAATTGGGGGAATGCAACAAAAGGAAAATCATAAGAAGAATTCTAAAGGATTAAAAACACTAATATTGTTCTGCAGTTCCCCTAGCATATTTTACACTGCCAATTACCCCAAGGTTCTCTGTGATTATCTAGTGAGTCAGGGACTGTGTTAACTAAAGATACTTTGACTCAGAGTAAGTTCTCACATCCTCCAAGGATGTTCTTCTAGGGTGTTGCAGGGTAGAGATCATAACTTTCTCCCAGCAATGACTTGGGAGAGACAAGTTCAGGGATTTAGGGATTTGGCAATAAGCTCAAATTCATAATAATATCTCTTCTCTTGTAGGCCATAAATGCATATCAAGACTCAAGAACAGGCCTAGGTATTTCACAGATTCCTCAGGGTAACTGGATCTAAAAGACAATGAGTTAGTTTGCACTAGAAGGTAGCTGGGCCATTCTTGTTCCTTAGAATCAATGAGAAAAAACCAATTATTTTGTAGTTATTTATCAGTATGCTTATTTTGCTCTTTATGTAATTAGCCATTCTCTTTGTATCTATCCTCCAGAATACCCAGTATAATATATAAGTGCATTCTTTGCTTAATAACTGCCAGTTAGATCACTTCTTGAAAAAATGCCATACTTTTTGACATGTAATTGGGTCATCACGAAGTATAAATTAATTGGTTTAATTGCCTAGATTAGGTGATGATAATGATATAATGGAGTTTAGATCCCACGGAAGGAAGCAATATAAAACATATATATGTATATATTTTATTTTATAAATTAATATCAATATTTTATATAAAACTAACAATAGCTACAACTACAATTATGAGGATTATGATAGAGATAATGTCATTGATGAAGAAGGAAGATGAAGAGAGAATAAGAGGAAAGAAGACAATGACTGCTGGGGCAGTTAATAAAACCCTGGACCTGGAGTCAGGAAGACCTAAATCCAAATCCAATTTCAGACACACTAGCTGTGTGACTCTGACCAAGTCACTTAAACTCAATTTGCCTTAGTTTCCTCCACTATAAAATGAATATAGCAATAGCATGAAGCTTGCAGGGTTGTTGTCAAGATCAAATGAGATAAATATTTGTAAAAAGCACTTAGCATAATACCTGGGACATAGTGGGTGCTATAAATGCTTATTCTCTTCCCTTCCCCCCTATAAAATGTGGCTGGAAATATAAATGGGAGCTAGATTATGAAGAATCTTAAATAGATACCCGGAATTTTTGAGCAGACATGGACAGATGGCTTTAGAGAGATCATTTTGGAAGCTGTATGGACGATTGATTAGAGAAGTAAGGAACTGGATGGGAGTAGATCAAATTGAGAGGCTATGAAATAGTTGAGGTAAGAGTTATGAGGGCTGAACTAAGGTGGTGGCCATGGGAGAGGAAAGAATGGGATGGTATGGGAAAGGTGATATGAAGATAGAATCAACTAGACTTATAATAATAATGGCATGACACTTTAATTTTGCAAATAACTTCATATAGATGATTTTATTGACAATGTATGCAAGTGATTGGATATGGGGAGAAGTAAAGGGACAGTAAAAGTAAAGGAAAAAAAATCACAGAATTCCAGAGTTGTAAGGTAGCTTAGGAGTTCATACTCTGAAAGAAATCCAAATTATATTATTATTATATATTAGATATATAAATATACATATATATTTATACATAATTATATAAAAAGATAAGATTGTATAGATAACATTTGTACAGGGCTTACTACGTGCCAGACATCATGACAAGTGTTTTACAATGTATTTCTTTTGTTCCTCACAACAGCCCTAGGAGATAGGAACCATTATTATTCCCTTTTTACAGATGACAAAACTGAGGCAAAGACAGGTTAAATGACTTGCTCAGGGTTACCTTGCTGTAAGTATCTGAGGCTGGATTTGAAATCAGGTTTTCCTGACTCCAGGCACTGAATTCTATTCACTGCTCCACCTAACTGCCCTAGATGACAAATACTCATCTTTAAAGTTTCTTCAGTGAGGGTCCCAAAGAAGTCCATTCCAGTTTTGGAAAGTTGTAATTATTCAAGAACTTTTTTTCCTTAACTTCAGGCCTAAATTTGAAACCATCATCCATCATTCTCCCTGAAGCTATGCTGTTTCTTTGTTATCACCATTTCCTTTTCTAAAAATTTAGTAGCCATCTCTTTAATAACACATTTCAGAATTTCCCCAGGAATCAAAGATAATAGTATCATAGCTTACATGTTCCATTCTCTTCCCTTGTTTTTTTTAAACCAGGATAACATTTTGAATTTTGCCAGTCCTATGTTGTTTTATTTTCATTTTCCACAATCTTTCTGATATCATCGGTTAAGCAATCACACTTGCCAATATTTTTAATACCTAAGGATACAGTTCCTTTGGGCAAGGTGGTTTAAATTCATCAAAGACAACAAGACACTTTCTTACTGTCTCTTCCATTCTCTTTGCCATTATTCCTATTACTTATTTTTGTTCTGTCATTTCCAATGCAAAGGTCATTCTTCTTGGAAGAAAGAGTAAAAACCAGCTCTGTCTTCTCAAGGTTTTTGGTCCTCATTGTCCTGCTCCCCCCACACACACAGTAGTCCTCTTCCTTCTTTGATTCTTCTCTTTCCCTCCCAAAAGCTTTAAAAGCCTTTCTTTGAAATCTGCTCTCCCCAACTCGAGGGTTTAACTATGTCTGATTCTACCTAGTTTTCCTCTCCTTATCTACCACAAACTTTAGAGAGGAGTGCTTATTTTCTTTCCTCCCTTCATTTTCGCTTTGGAAACCAGTGCTCCCTGTTAATGAGGTTAGATGAAGAAAAAAATTTCCCATTGTTGGTTCTACACCTTTTGAGGGACAAAATTGCTGTTAAGGTATTCAAGTAGATATTACCTGCCCTGATTTTTGGCAGAGAAAGTTCCAGCAGATGTTTGGGTAACTGAAGTTCCCAAATACTATCATATCATGTCTGTACCAGGCTTGTGTTATGCCTTCTCAAACCCTCATTTCTAACCTTTTTCTATTCAGGTGGTTGGTTTTGTACTTCAGTGACAAAACCATTTGTTTCTTTTTCCATTGATCTTTACCCAAAGGATCTCCATTACTATTTTGCTTGCCCCCTCTATGTCCTAGTTTTCCTCATGTGTTATACTTTTATAATATATAATGATCACTATCCCTCTCCCTCTTTACTTTTCCTATTTCTTTTAAATATTGTATTCTCATCCAGATCCACATTTCAACCATGGGTTTCATCTCACCAAATTTCATGGACAAAATGAAAAGTGTAGGTGATGTAAAAACAAAAGATGTCAATATTTTTGTAAAATTAAAAGTTAAGATGCTGCAATTATAAAGTTTAACTTTTACCTATTTAACTACATTTTAAGGTGTTTTTATTTTTGGCCAGATTAGAAGTTCTGTGAGAGCAGAGAGTTTACACATTCATAGGTTTTAGTGTTTAAAGAGATCTAAGAGCTCTTCCCTTCTGATTTCCTACTGTATAGATGAGAAAACTGAGGAGGTTTAAACTGAGGAGGTTTTTAGAAATTATTTTAAAGTCTTTTTTATCTACTGAACCAAGGACAGTGCCAGGCATATATTATAGTAGGGGCTTGAATAATGTCTTTTGAATTAAATCAGTATATAGAACATCTATTCGTAAGTGAACTAGGAATTTCAATATTTATTGGCATCCATTAAATTTTTCCTTTGCCCATTGTATCATTTGTGTAAAACTGTCTCAAAATGGAATATATCCCTGATATGTTATGAGTTCCCCATCACTAGACATCAAAGAACCGTAAAATCACAGGATTTTAGAATTGGAAGGGGCCTCAATGGCTTAATAAAAAATCCCTAATACAACACACACAACAAGTAGTCATCTAGACTTTATACTGATATCTTCATGAGGGGGAACCTACTACTTCTTGAGGCAGCCCTTTATAGTTAGGAAGATTTTTCCCCCCCTTACATCTAAAGTTTCTTCCTTTCAACTTCCACCCAAGGGGCAAAGTGGAGGAAGCCTACTTATTCTTAGGTGTTCAAATTGTGACTACTTCTTAAGGATCAATCAATCAAGAAGCATTTACTAAATAAACACTGTGGATGGCATAGAGCAGACTCATGAGCTAGATAGGAAGTAGCTTAAGTGACTTCTGATGTCTCTTCTCTTAGATTCTGATTCTATGTTCAGTTGCATTTAACAAACATTCATTATATACCTGCTATATTTGGAGCACTGTGTTACACAAGGGTGTCTGAGGAGATTTAGATTAGACAATTTAGATAATTCATAGTCTTTTAGCCTCATGGAGTTGAATATCTGGTCCAGACAAATGACACATGCACAAATATATTTGGATTCAGGAAATTTGTCAAATCAAGGATTCTGTCTATAAACACCTCTTGCAGCTTCTCTGTAACCTGGAAAACAGTTGTCAGGAGTTGCTGTGGCCAAAAAATTCATCAGCCTGAGCCCAAACAGGTGATATACCTATCTGAACTTAGCTAGGATATTATTCGTATGACCAACATGCAGTCTTTTGTTTGGTCTACAATTGAAGCCTTTTCAACTTTGTAGGGTTTTCTTGATAGGGTAAAGGTTCTTAACTATCTATGTGGCATAGAATAATTTCTTTGGTAATCTGATGAAACTTATAAACCTTTCCTCAGAATGTTTTTTAAAATGTTTATGAAATTCATAATTGAACAGAAATACTAAATTTGAGTTAGAGTGAAACAAGTTAAAATAGAGATGTAACCTCTTGAACCTCTTGAAATT
>NW_027556180.1:126009940-126057440 GCF_003287225.1 Phascolarctos cinereus
GTGAGACAGAGATGTAAGACTTCTAAGTTCATAAGTTCATGACCAATGTTTTGCTGTCCTAGCACACTTATTTGAAGTTTATCTAAAACTGTAGACAAGACTTTCGCCTTCGCTCCAACAGGCTCTTCTGTAATTTACAAATAATAGCGATTCTGTGGTTCATTTGATTTGGTTGTTGAGACAAACAGGAAAGGACAGTATTGAGATTCTTGGACAAGTGGAACATAAACTGTTGCCCAAAAAAGGAACTCAGGCCTCCACTGGCAGGTCTCTTTTCTCTAAACTTAAGCCAAAGTGAAATCAATCAGGTCAGTAGGAATGTATCTTGTTTAAAGCTTATTTAAAACTGGGATGGATAAGGAACCTTTTCCAAATCTTGCCATATATGATAGCCTAAGCTAAAAAATGATGAGATCAGTTTCAATTACAAGTTCAAAACAGGGGGAGGAGGCATTGCAGTTGTTGATAACACTAGTAAGCCCTGGGCACATACTATGCTCAAATTTTTTCCCAATGACAATACTTAGGAGTGAATCAAAATTTGGGAAGCATCTTAAGTAATAACCAACCTCCCCATCAATTCGTTTTTCTCCTACTTCTATCCTGTCTCTATCCCGCCTCCCTGAGGAGCTGTGAGCTAGCCCTTTTTAGATTTGTGGGGATATGCGAACTCTCAAGAGCCTCAGTTTAGCTATTTTAAGTCTATAAACAGGCTTTAATGAATGGCAGGCAGCTATGGCCATGCCACGCATGCCAGGGAAGTATCTCTTACTGGAATTTCCTTCAACTCTGACTTCCCCCTTGAGTTAAGGCCAAGGTAGACCTTATATGGCAGTCACTGATATGATTAAATTGGGGGGAGGTGGCAGAAAGAGGCAATGGAGTTGAAGGATGGGGGTCATGTCTGGAACCCTGGTGACCTAGTTTAACATTAATACCAACCCTGTGAACTAGTTGTGTGGCTCTGAGTAATTCATTTAATCTCTGGACCTTAGTTTCCTCATTTGTAAGAAAAGGATTGACCAGAGACTATCTAAGGTGTTTTCCATCTATAAAGTTCTATGAATCAGAGACTTCTCTCCCTCCCCCTCCACCTCCTCCCAAAGAAAAGCCTTCATAAAATTCTTCCATTGGCATTTTATTTCAAAAAGCATTTTTAAAATTTTTATTTAATTTTTTTATTTCTAGGCAATTGGGGTTAAGTGACCTGCCCAGGGTCACAAACCTAAGTGTTTGGTCTGAGGCCAGATTTGAACTCCTGACTTCATAGCTAGTGCTTTATCCACTTAGCCACCTAGCTGCCCCTCAAAAAGCATTTTGAAAACTTTGTTTTTCCTCTTCCCAACTGGATCTATGCACCAGACTCTGCACAGTATATTTTGTTAGGCAGAGTAGGAGCACATTATACTAAGGATCTAAGGAGAAAATATTTGTTAAAAAAATGCTTAGCACAGTGCCTGGTATGTAGTAGGTGCCATATAAATGCTTATTCCACCCCCTTGCTCCTCCTACACACACTATAACCACAGCCAGAATTTAATTGCTGTTATTCTTTGTAGCTGAATAAACAAATGAGATAACTAGACTAAAAGGTGGAGAGAGAAAAAACCAGGAAACACAAAAAGCAGGAACAACATCAACCTTATTAGAATCCTAGGATTCAGAGTGGAAGGGAAAGAACTTAAAATCACCTACTCCAAACACCATTTTACCATCCAGGAAGCTGAGGTCAAGAGAGCTTAAGGGTCTTGCCCAAGGTGACTTAAATAGTAAAGTAGTAGAGCTATTACCAGAGCTCAGCTCCTCTGACCTCAAGTTCAGGGATCTTTCTATGACACTCACTCACTCACTCACTCACTCACTCATCTATCTATCTATCTATCTATTCATTTTCATTTATTTATTCATTTGTGTATTTATTTATTTATTCCTCTATTTATTTGTTTGTTTATTTTGGTGGAAGGGCATGAGAGTGAAAAGTAAAGGAAGCAACAAAAACTGTAGAATTAAGAGAGAGATCAGAAGTAGAGACACTGGCAGAAAGACATACAGGGCTAAGGAGACAGACAGACAGACGGGAAAAACATATTAAGTATTTGGTTACTCCTCTCCAATCTCTTCTTTTTCTTTCTAACTTGTGCATTAGTTGACAGATATAACAATTTTTACTCCAATAATAATTGGAAACCTACCATGGGACCTTCCCCCTTCATGTGACCTTGACTTTGGTCATGCTCTTACTTGTCCCCCCACTTTGTTTTGTTTTGTTTTCTAGCATGACAGAGAATACTTACTGAAGGTATGATCAGTAATATACAAAACTTACTTCCCACATACTCAGGAGGCATAATCTGCACCCTTCCCTTGGGGAGGGGATTATGTTCATAGCTCAGTTCTGTTCACATAGAGCACAGTCCCAGTTCTATGTATTAATCACTGGCCTCACCCCACATTCTCTGCCAACGACCTCTTTCTCCCTACTTAGAAACAGCACCTTCTGGACCTGACTACCAGAGAATATTTCTTGCTTCCCTTCTTTGTGGAACTTAATCCACTCACCTTTAAAATTCTGCCCTGGGACTGAGCTGTCATCTCTGTTGAGGGAGTGAAAGCTCATGTAAGTCACTATATCTTACCAGCCTAGGCTTTGTTTCACATCCCATACACTTAGGGCTTCTTACCGTCAGCCCTGCCTAGCTCCTCATAAATCTTCCTTTACCTCTCTCTTTCGACCTCTGGGAAAAATAATCAAATAAATAATAACATTTAGTGACAGCCCACTGCCCTATCACTCCACTTATCATTTCTGTGACTTTCTACCCTTCCCTGACCTTCAATGTACTATGTCTGATTTCCCCCTTTTAGAAAGGAAGGGACTGGAGGGTTCGGACTATCTTGCTTTTATACTTGTATCCCTAGTGCCTAGTATAGTGCTTGGAACATGGTAGTCACTTAAATGTTTTTCATTATTCATTCATTCACTCATTATTTTAAAATACAAGTACCCATTATATTCCATAATGCCTCAATAAAGAATAAATTTAACAGATTTTCTTGCTGCGAATAAATATGACTGATTTAAGAGAATACTAGGAAATATTGAGTGGAAGAGACACTTAAAGGGGGTAAAAAGGCCAGGAAGCGGGGCACAATGATCATTAAAGACAAACTAACAACCCATACTTTTTCAAAAGCTAGCCTTGTTAGGGCTGTTTCAGTGGCTCAAATCCCCAAGGGCTATTTTAATTGCCCATAGTGATTGAGTTAGTGCTTATTTCCATGATTTTAGGTGACCTAAAATTAGATTTGAGTTCTTAGCAAGAAGGCTGTTGTTACCATCACATTCTCCCTTCCTGCCAGGCTTCCCTTTCTTCCATTTTATGAGATTTGTTCTCCTTCCCAATTCCATTCAAGGACTTACTGTCAGCATCTCTCCTATTTCTTCCCAATCAGTCAACAAACATTTATTACAGAGACTTCAACACAACTTCCCAGTTTTCAGGGGAAATGAAAAATAACTATACACAAAAAAATTGGAGCTAACTTTAATAACACCAACATTCCAATGTTTCTTTTGCACTTCTTTATATCTTCACTTACCCGTAAATGTTTAAGAAACAGTGTTCAGTTGTTTTACATGTTCGTATTTTTAAAAAATGTTTCCCACATATTTTGTCTTCCATCTTGTGCGATGTGCAAAAACTTATCTCACAAGATGGAAGATGAAAGATTTTTTAAAAACATAAGTATGTAAATATATATGTATATGCACATATATACATATAGAATACATACATACATATATATATGTATATATATGCATTTTGAGTTCCTAAATAATTTGTTAAAACTCATTTACTAGTCTTAGATTCTTAAAATCTAGTCATTGCTCAGATTCTTATAATTTAGCCAATAGTTCACTAATATTCAGACTCTTTAAGAGTCTGGACAATATGATGGATGTTCTAATAAACCTTGTCTTTGGCTGAAAGAAGGCTTGGGTCAAATTCTTTCAGGCAGGACCCTTGTGTTGTGATTTTGGGGTCACAGTACCCCTAAACCCCAACATTTTGGTGGCCCATACAGGGAAGCTGCTTTACCTCAAGTTCTTCTCTAGCCAAGACTGGAAGGTACGTAAGCCTCCCCACTTTCTTTATTCCCCTACAGTTGGGGTTGCTCTCCAAGCACCTAGGAAGGCTTGGAGGTGCTTTTTGGGCAGATGGTTAAGAGGCTGTCTCAAGCTTGGGCTTGACACTCTCAGGCTCTTGGTCCACTGGTTCGATTCAAGGCCATGGACCTGGGTGCACCTTCTACAGCATGGAGGACAAGGATGAATGCCCTATCTGGAGGCATATGCCCAATTCTGTTGATTCTCTTTGCACTAGGGAATTGGGAAACTGCAAGTGCTTTTTTGGGTCCCTGAGGCTTACTTACTCCCTTCCCTCTGTACCCCTGAATCCTCCTTCCAGGAAGCTACAGGGAAAAGTTAGAACCACTAAAAACATCTTAGCAGATTCTGGAGGTTTTGTGATCAGTCAGTAAGGACTTTTGAAACTCCTCCTTACAACCCTGGTCACTCCTTTCTCACACTCCCTTCCCTTGAGTCAAGAGGGTATCTGTTAACCCTTCTTATAGGAGAAGAGAGTTTCACCCTCCCCCCCCACTTTCAAATTTGCCATCTCCTACCTGGTAAAAGGAAGGAGGGAGAAGTGGCAACAGCTACAGTTTGGGCCCCACTGGCACTGGCCTTGGGCAGTGGGTCAGCCTTTGCCTGGAAGCATCCCCCAGGTTCATCACATCCCACTCAAGGTAAAGAAGCCAACCTCCAAACTTGGACTACAGGCCATCACCTACAGTTGGTAGCAAACTGGGTACCAGTCAATGTCTTCCTGTCATTCCCTGGATGCAGCCTGTGCTCAGTTTCAGTCAACCCCTCAAGGCAGAGACAGCTCTACTTCCTTTGTTAGCAGGAAGCAGTTTTAGAAGCCAAGACCGTCACCCTTTATCCCAAAAGAATTTGTGTCCCATTTGTTTGAGGGGGGAATGATGGGGTTGGTGTCTGGACCCAAGCAAAGAAAGGCCATGTGGATTTTCCCACATGGCCAAATCTCTGCCATTTGCCTGAGGCTACAGTCCCATCAACTGGCCTTTTGTTGTGGCTATACTCACTCTCCCAGTTCTGTTACACTTAACCCAGTCTAGCCCTCCATTATCTTACCTCCCCATGACCCCTGGCCATTTCCCCCCCTTAATCCTAGCTAGTCTCCATTCCCCCTTGGACATGTGGTCCAGGTCCCAGTAGTTCTGTGCACCCCAACTTACTGGCCACCCCCTTCCAGGTTCTCCTTAGATCCCTCCTCCAGTCACCACAAACTAGTTGGCCACTCCTAGATCTCTCCCACAGTTTTTCTGTCAATAAGGTCCATCTTGTTTCCATTAAGATGCTTAGATTCTTAAAATCTAGCCACTGCTCAGATTCTTATAATGTAGATGATAGCTCACCAATGTTCAGCTCCTTAAGAGTCTGGCTAATATGACAGATATTCTAATAAACCTTGTCTTTGGCTGAAAAACAAAACAAAACAAAACTCATTAACTAAAACATTTTGTTATCTTAACTCTAGAGTAACTTATTCCCATTGATCAATTATTAGTTTATTCCCAGATTTATCTACATCATCTAACTATATCCATATCCATGTAAATCTGTCTATATCCATCTTTCTCTCTCTTTATCTAGTTAGCCTCTGTCTATCTCCCTCATTTTCTCCCTTGAAATTCAGTCTCAGATTTACAACTGCCTGCTAGATATTTCTATCAAATATCTAGGGAGCACCTCAAACTCAAGGTCTATAAGAAGGAATATCTCATCTTTTCTCTGAAATTTGTGTCTCTTTCTAATTTCTGCTAAGCTTGAAACCTTGGCATCCTCTTTGACTCTTTCTTCTTCACCCCCCACATCTAGCTAACTGCCAAGAATTGCTACTTCTACCTCCA
The DNA here is from genome assembly GCF_003287225.1 of Phascolarctos cinereus. NCBI lineage: Eukaryota > Metazoa > Chordata > Mammalia > Diprotodontia > Phascolarctidae > Phascolarctos > Phascolarctos cinereus. The sequence goes on from NW_027556180.1 coordinate 126,015,938, forward strand.
TAATATCTCTCAAAGGAGCCACCATAGTTGAATTCTGACATCATGGTCTTATTTGTAAGGGCCCAGAAATAGCACTAAAGAAATGACAGCTGTTTTGGAACAAGTTTATACAGGAGAGGTCCATGCTGAAGGCTACACAATTTTGAGACATTGAAGGACCATTTCTCAAGATATTTGTCATGAAAGACATCCAAAACAGAATGCATTTATGGAAGAGGAATGAACTGAGAGGTAGCTAGGTGGTGCAGTGGAGAGAACACTGGGCCTGGAGTCAGGAAAACCTGAGTGCAGACACTTACTAGCTGTGTGACCTTGGGTAAATCACTTAACCCATTTGTCTCTCTTCTATGTAAAATAGGGATAATAAGAACATATATCCTCCAATGTTGTAAAGGTTAAATGAAGTTATGTTTGTAAAGTGCTTAGTAGAGGTCTGGCATATGACTCTATATAAATGAAGGCACAATATAGAGAATGATGATGCTTCATATGTAGCAAGACAGTTTCCATGTTCCTGTTTGTAGACAACATTATTCTGACTGTATCAAATCCCAGGATTTGATGGGGAGACTCTCAAGGGTGAGCAATAACTGCTTTTTAAAGTTTGACCTAACTGTTCATAGAAGGATTACTCTATGAATGAAGAATACATTATTTCTAGATTTTGATATTCAATTGGATGGACAACTTATGGAGCTAATATTTCTATCTCTCTCCTTCTTTCTGCTTGTCTGTCTGTCTCTGTGTGTGTACTCCTTTCAAATGTAGACATTTTGGTTGTTGAAAGGTGAAGAAAAATAATATTATTCTAAGGAAAAGAGCCTCTTACATAAAATATTGAAGAAAGATAGAGACTTTTCTGAGGACCTGAAGAATTGCTCTTCAGATAAATGTATGGAGAGGACTTGTATGGAGGTAGAATGACTGATGTAATAATGGTTGCAGGGAATTGTGGTCTATCAGCTCTTCTGCGTGTACCTGTTTTCTGAGTTTTAAAGTTATCAGTGAGATATTATAAATTAAATTATTGGAAACTATGTTATGATTTATGAGGACTACTGCATCATATCTGAAAGAAAAGTGGATCTTTTGAATTGCACATTATGAATTAGAGATGAGTCATTGCTTATAAAAATGCTTGAATTTGAGAGAATAGAAGATATTTGAACAGATACGATGGATGGAAAAGAAAAATGGTACTCAACTGAATAGAGATCCTTATTTTTTTTAAACAAAAGTCCATCTTTTAAACATTGTTATTTTTTTCAGTATTGCTGAAGAATTTAAGTTGCTGATCAGCTAAATGAAGAAATGGAGAAGTACATGATGGATGTGAAAAGGCTACAGCCAATTAAGGATAGTTATTTATCCTGTGATTTCATTAGTATAGGGAACTTGTGGGTAAGGTTCTTTACCCATTAGACCACCCTGACTCTTACATCATGTTATTTCTGAGGAATTGTGAAGGAACAGGGGCAAAAGAATATCACCAGATTTTTCTAAAACTGGAGGGAGGCTGGTCATATTTCAAAAGTGAGGAATGACAGATAGATATCCTATGTGCCCCATTGTTATCCTCCTCTTGGGGACCTGCATAAAAGCCACACAGAATGAGAAGGCATGAATGGGTTTCAGTCTCTGATAGCTCTCTCTTCTTTGAGGAAGTATCCATATCAATATCACAAATCCATCCACGTGTTAAAGAAATATTTTCTCCTCTTCTTCCACTACCCTCAGAGTACCACTCTTATACTTCAGACTCTCATTACCTCTTGCTTGGATCACTTTAATTGCTTCCCAAGTGGACTCCCTGTCACCAGTTTTTACTATCAAAATAATTTTCACAGATTTGGCCATGTAATTCCCGTCCTCAAAAACTATCAGTAGCTCCTTATTGCCTGGAGCATGGATGGGAAACCTGTTACCTAGATGCCAGTGGCCTTCTAGGTCCTTGGGTGCAGCCTTTTAACTGAGTCCTAGTTTCACAGAGCAAATCCTTTTAGTAATGGGATTTGTCTGTGAAGTTTGGATTCAGTCAAAGGCCGCATTTGAGGAGCTAAGAGGGCTACAGGTGGCTCTGAGGCCACAGGTTCCCCATTCTTGGCCTAGAGGATAAAATTAAAAAAAAATTAGAACATCAAACCTAGCATTTCAGATCCTTCACAATTTGGCCCTAACTTTTCTAACCCTAATTTCATATTGTTCTCTATTATAAACTTTACATTCTGTCCAAAATGATAGAAGTCAGTGTTGTACTATAAAAAGGATGCTGGATTGGAGTTACATGACCTCAGATTAAATCTCTCACTTCTGCTACTTACTGCCTATATGACCTTGGGCAAAGCATTTATTTCTCTGGGCCTTAATTACCTCATCTGTCAAATGAAAGGTTTTGACAGATGATCTCCAAGGTACTAAACGCATGATCCTATGAACTCTTACCATTTCCTCCATCTTGTATTGTCCTCAGGTTTTCAAGAAAACCACCTTCCATGCTAACAACTTCTTCCTTATTTTCACTTGTTGAAATCCAGTTGGCAGGGAAGTTACTACTTATGTTCGTAGGTTACCTTTCTTCAGCTAAGATATATAATGAGAAATCAATTATTGACCATGTACTACAAAATTTATAAACCTCTGCACTCCTCCACATCTTCTATTTTCAGAAGACAGAAAGATGGATGACTGGACTGAGTGTATTACATTCCAAAATAGATGGATATATTATAAAGAGTTTTAGCACTTTTATATACTTGGTGTTACTTTTTTGTTAGTTGGAGCATTGTGAGTGGTTTGAAGAAAGGGAACCTAAACTAAGAATGTTTCACCTCCGTATGTTGATCATTCACAAAAGAAAATAACCCAAAGTGGGTTTGGGGCCACTTTCTGAGTCACGTAGTTCATACTGTTGATTGAGGGCAAATGACTCCCCAACTCAGTGGGATAGATGACAGCTACAAAAGGAAGCTGTGCATTTATTTCTTTGATTTCTTCCATACCTGTCCAAGAAACAGCAGTTTCCTCTGATTGACTACAGGAACTGTCTCTTTTTCTTTCAAAAGTCAGCCATTCATTAGGATGCTTTACCTTACATTAAGACATGCTTACTGCTTCAGGATGGCTCACATCCAGAAAAGCAATTTCCTTTTCTTTAGAAGAGGTTAGAATCCATTTGATTCTATCCGGAAGAGGTATTCCACTTTAAAGGTGAAAGAACATTTGCCTTTTTTTTTTTACAGATAAATGGGACAAACAGGATACATTAATGAAAGACAGAGGGCATATCAATTAAAAATGCCCATGCAGGGTGGCACAGCAACCTACCCACAGGTTATTTCAATGTCAGTTAACAAGAAAGATTAACAAAACCAGTTTTTCTTTTGCTACTAAAATAGCTTGGCTTTCAAGATGGGTTTTACTTGGACAAATATTCTTTACCTGAATATCTAATAGTTGAGTATTTATCAATTTTGATAACCATTTTTAAGGTAATACATTCTGTAATTCAGTCCCAGACTAATGATTCAGTGATGAGAGAAGCAGCTATGATGTTGGAATTTAGGGCATCTTGCCTTGCCTCTTCCTCTCTGGTCCTAGAGGAAAATGTAACATTCAGGCTTTCAACTAAAGGGTTGTTGTTTCGTCATGTCCGATTCTTCATGACCCCATTTGGAGTTTCTTTTTTTGGCAGCATTCCTGGAATGGTTTGCCATTTCCTTCTCCGGTTCTTTTTACACATGAGGAATGGGGGCATGCAGGGTCAAGTGACTCACCTAGGGTCATACAGCTAGTAAGTGTCTGAGGCCAGATTTGAACTGATAAAAGTGAGTCGAGGTAAATGATAGTTAAATGGAATTAATATAGAGAAGGCACTTAAAATTTATTCCATGCAAAATGGGCACTTAATCAGCCATTTGACAAGTATTTATTAAGTGCTTACTATATGTGCCAGGCACTGTGATAAATACTACCAATATATGCAATATAGTACTATATAATGTAATGATAATAATAGTAACATAGAATGAAAATAACAATTACTTAAAGTGCCTTTACTGTCACTGCTGCCAAAAAGTTCAATTCATAAAAATGGCACTTAACTTCTGACAGAAACGTCAGAGGATTGGAAAGAAATACTAATCCTAAGGTTGTCTTGCAAATACTCTATAGATATAGATTATCTATGATGAATCAGACAAATTTGTGCTGAATTCTTTCTGCCAATTTGAGATTATGCCATCTCTTATTTCACATTGGTTGTCTGGGGCTGGCTTTGAGTACAAAACCAAACCGGGGCAGGGACACTAGGTTGCCCAGTGGATAGAGCACTGGCCCTAAAGTCAAGAGGACCTGGGTTCAAATCTGACCTCAGACCAAACATTTGACATTTACTAGTTATATGACCCTGGGCAAGTCACTTAGCCCCAATTGCCTAACAACAAAGAAACAAACAAACAAAAACAAACAAACAAATGGATCCCTAAAGCCCTATTCAATAAAATTCATCAAGTACGTGTAAAGTTCCTCCTATGTGTCAGGAATTGTGCTGGGGGTGATGATACAAAAGTGAAAAAGCAAACAGCTTCCGTGAGAGAGAGGGTATTAATGTAGAGGATGCACATAAGACATTAATGCCATTCAAAATGGACATAATCAACAAGTTAATAAATATTTCTTAAGTGCTTATAACTAAGTGCCAGGCAGTGTGCTAAGAACTAGTAATATGAATACAAGTAACATAAATATAAGAAAGAAAGATAGTGTCTCAGGACTACAGTCCCAAGAAGTTTATATTCTAATGAGGGAAGACAATGCATAAGAGGAAGGAGGGAGGTACCCACTGGGATGGCAAGATAGAGAAAGTCTAGTGTCCAAGGTGGAGAGAAATGAGACATGGTAGGCCTAGGAATCCTATTTAAATAGAGTTCCTGGAAGGACCTATCCAAACAGAGAGAGACAGAGACAGAGACAGACACAAAGACAGAGACAGAGACAGAGACAGAGAGAAACCCACTGGAGTTGAAGGCAAGAGGGAATTCAAACTTTCAATGTGCAATTACAGGGCATGAGTGAGACTTCAGGATGAAGAGCTGGAGCATGGTAGAGGAAGTCCAGCGTACAGCCTGGAGAGGAATTAGAGTTAGCATGTAATAAATGCATTCATTTGGCACTGATTTGAACCTTTTGAACCTAAGTCCAAAATTAATTAAATAGAATTTATGGTTACAAAATGCTTTATATGTTATTCTCACATCATTTTAAACATGAGGAAACAGTCCTAGAAAAGTTGAGTGACTTTCCCAAACTTACATAACTAGTAAGTGACAGAGTTGGGAGTAGAAATCAAATCTTTTAATGCCATTCTCTCCTTCACCTCTATTCCACTTGCTACAAGTAGAATATAATTGCCTTGAGGGCAAAGACTCATTTTTGCCATTGTTTCATCCTCACCTAGCACAGTGCCTGGGACATAGAAGGCAATTATTAAATAGTTGTTGATAGATTGCTCTTTCCATTTTATTATACTTCTTCTCTGTTAAACTGATAAAGCATGTAAATAGGAAACATATGACATTAATCAAATATTATGATATTATACTGTGTAGCTTTTTATTTTGAATCTTGTTTTGAGAAAAAAAAATAGTTTGGTGCAGTTTACACCAGTCATGTCAAATTCAAATAGAGATGGGGCCACTAATCGCTACATATGGATCTCTGAAGTCTACAGATTAACATAGTTTTAAATATAATATTATCTATACTTGATTGTATTTTTATTCATTTTGTCAAGTATTTCCTAATTACATTTTAATTTGGTTCAGGCATTAGAGAGTGTTTTGGGCCCCTTGTCTTTGATACCTCTGGTTTACACCATGAGTATGAATTTTAATTCCCTAAGAAGTAGTTGAAGCTGAAAATGTAAATAAGTCCAGAAAGGGTTAGATAAATTCAGAGAATTATAGAAACATAAAAGTTTAAAGGGTTTAGGATACATCCTTAGATTTGTGGAGTTTAAATTAAGGAGGACAAAACTTCCTTTTCATAATAATTCTTTTGATGCCTTTGATTTAGTGTGTGGTGTTCTGAGTATTCTTATGAAGGTAGTTTGATTCTGGGTGAGCTGTGGATTGTTTGTGATGACTCAGAGTGATATCAATTTGCCTGTAGGTCATTCTACTCTGTGGACTACTATGGTGCCATTTAGTAAGTTATTACTTTTTTATACCAAACTGCATCCTGAAAGAGCCAAAGCAGCTTCCACGTTCTTTCTCTTTCATCCATTAGTCACCAACCATGACCCTTTAGAAAATTAGATTAAGTAATTTTATTTTCCTGGTTTTAATATCTCCTTTTGTAATTTCATTTTCTGAGCACCAATACCTCTCTCATCACAGACTGAGTTAGATTACACTCTTCTTCCATATGAGAGGACACTTGGATGTGAAAGAGTGAATTCAAGCCCCATTGTTGCCCGCTTGGTGTCTGGGAAGCAGTTTAGTGACTGGGAAATTATTGTGTTTAAAATGTGCTTACAGACATTATCTCCTTCTAACAGCCCTATCAGTGAGCTACCTACAGGTGTCAGTCAGAAGAAAAAAATCCAAGTAATTTTCCTATGATAGGTTATAGCAGCTCAGGAAATAGACCTTTATGGTCATTGAAATTTCATACAATACTGCAGTTGCAGTATAATTTGTAAAGGGGAGGACAAAGCACAAAAAATACATTCATAACATTTTTATTTAGTTTTGACTTGTAATATGTGATTTTGTTCTCTTACATAATTTCTGCTTACTTAATAGGAAGAAAACCTTAGGGAACTAGAGAGTTTTCATGGCATAGGCCAATTATATTTGAAATTGGATATCATAGGAGAGCAAACACAATGAACCCTCTCTTTCCTTTCCCCCCTTTTATGTCGCAAAACAGACCTGAATTTCCTTTTAACTTTTATACATCTTGTGTCAATTTTTGTTACTGTAGTAGTTTAGTCCTATAGAATTCTTTATTCACACAAATGCATCTCAATTTGTTTACACATTGAAAGATCCATGACTACAGAGGAATGGGAGTACCTTCTACCAAGGCAAAGTATAAGTGTCTTGCTCTCCCCTGAGGATGAATGATTTATCCAAGGTCACATAGCTAGTAAATGGCAGAGGCAGGACTCAAACCTCATTCTTCTTATTATAAGTTTTGTGCTCTTCCCATTATACTGTGCTGTTGAATACAGTTGTTGGATCAGTCTCTCTTATGCCACCCAGGACAGTTCTTTGAATATAGGCATTTAATGTTGATTGATTTATTGGTAAAATGGAAAGAACATTGCACTAAAACAGGGTCTCTTAAACTGGGATTTGTGATTCAAAAAAAAAGTTGTGATAACTGCATTTCACTGCAATTGGTTTCCTTTTTAATCCCATATATTTTATGCATTTCAAAACATTATTCTGATTTCATATGTAACAATTAATATTACATTTTTTATCTTCACAATGGGTGAAGGAGGGGTAGGAGGGATAGAGAGAATTTGAAACTCAAAATTTAAAAAAAATGTTAAAAATAAATAATAAAAAAAACCATTATTCTGAAATAGTCCATAGGCTTTACCAGATATCAAAAGTGATCCATGACACAGATAAGTTAGTAGTTGCTTAATTTGAGGCAAAACACCCAAACTATCTTTACCTCAGTTTCCTCATATGTAAAAACAAGTGGTTTGAACGGTAAAGTTCCTTCTAGTGTTAACATTCTATCATTTCATAATTTATTCCATTAGCAACTTAAACTGAACATAGTTAAGACATAGCAGCTTATCACATTAATCTGGCTTCCATGTTAGAGTGGATCATGTCTCTATATCAATAGTATTTCAAGCAAAAACTTCCTGTAATCAACATATTCAGTCTACTACCAGATTCTGACATATCTCTTTTTGCCATATTTTCTATATCAATTTATTCTCAGACCTCTGCTACAACAGGTTTATTTTTCCAAGACTATTGAATTAATTAACTCATTCATTCATTTGTTCATTCAACAAAAGTATCAAATTCCTATTTATTCAACGTGGGTATTAGAGGTGCTCAGTCATTGAAGGTCAGGAAGGGTGTGAGGATGTAGAAGCTTCTCCACAAACACAGGTTGTTGCTGTACACTTATTTCAGTTGTGTCCAACCCTTCGTGACCCGATTCAGGGTTTTCTTGGCAAAGAACCTGGAGTGATTTGCCATTTCTGGCAAACAGGGTTAAGTGATTTGCCTAAGGTCACATAACTAGTAAGTGTCTGATGTTGGATTTGAACTCAGGTCTTCCTGACTCCACGTCTAGTACTCTGTTTATTGTGCCACCTAGCTGCCCCATCAGCATAGGAGTTTGGTGGAAATTTTACACTAAATATTCTGGTAGCAAATATATGAAATGGCTGTATCTAAAAAGAGGTTATGGCTTTTGAATTTTCTGTTCCTTTTGCATAAGTAACTACCTGATATGTCATTCCTTTTTGCATTGATGTTTTCCCTGGTTTCAGCTCCACAAAACAAGACACCCCTCTCAGGATAAGTTCATCATTTTTAAACTTATCTCTGTGCTGCTAACTCAAACCCTGATTGAAGCTGTCTCCCTTAGTGTCCTCTCCCCTCTGATTACAGGCCTAGAGGGGGGAGTCCCAAATTCCTTCCAATGCTTTCCTTTATATGGAGCAGAAACTGGACTCTCTCAGCTCACTTCCCTTTGCATCTGCTGTCCTGACTGGTTTCAGCTTCTCAGAACAAATGCCCGGGCTGCCTGGTGTCCCTTTTGTGTTTTCTCCCCACCCTTGCCCCGCCTTCAAATTGTAAATTCTTTGAGGGAAGGGACTGACTTTTTATTAATTGTGTCCTTAGTGCTTAGTACAGAGTGTAGCACATAATAGACATTTAACAAATATTTATTAGATTCTATTGGATTAGTCTACCTGCATCCAGCCTTTTCCCTCACCAATCTCTCCCATGCTCCTCAAGAAAATTTGTCTCCCTATTGCCTCTAGGATAAAATACTAGCTTACCTGTATTTAAAGCCCTTCAAAATCTGATTTTAACCTATCTTTCCAGAATTATGACATGTATTTCCCCTCATATACTCTATGTGCCAGCAAAACCCCCCTTGACTGATCTTCATTACATACATTTCACCTTCTATCTCCAAGCTATTGACTAAGCAAGCTGTCCCCCATTTCCTGGAATGTTCATCCTTGCCTCAGGTTTTCAGGACATCTAGCTCCCATCCAGGCTCAGATCTTGTGTTTTTCCTGATTCCTTCAAAAGTTAATATCCCCTCTAATTTATTTTTGAATATACCTTCTAACTTATAATAATAATAAAAGTAGCTAGCATTTATATAGTGATTTAAGAATTCTGAAGCATTTTACATATCTATCTCATTTGATGTATGTACATGTTGTTTTCTTCCAGAACAATTTAAGAACCTCGACGGTAGAGAATGTTTGGTTTTGTCTTTATATATAATACTTAGCACATTTCTTTTTCTTTTTAATCAGTTTACTGGTCTAAAATGTTCCTGGTAAGGAACTTTCTCTATCAATGAAGATCTGCAGTTTTTAATGCAACTTGTAGTCTTTGAGAGTTACCTAGGGGACTGAGAGTCAGTCAAACCACCAGCAAACCCTTGGGTTTCATGAATCCTGTCCTATGGTCAATTCTCTAATAACAATAATATCTAGTATTTTCATAGTACCTTAAAATTTGCAAAAAGCTTTATAAATAGAACATAATTTTTATCTTTACTACAAACCTGGGAGGTAGATGCTATAGTTACCCCATTTTACAGATGAAGAAACTGACCCAGACCAATTAAGTGACTTGCCCAGGGTCACACAATTGGTAAGCATCTGAGGCCAGATTTAAACTCAGATCTTTCTGACTTGAGGTCCAGGACTCCATGCAAGGAGCCACCCAGCTACCATACTGCTTCCTGGCTGGAATATAACAGGTTTTGAATAAATACTTGCTGAGTGAAATTCGATAAGTAGAGTCTAACAACTTCGAATAGCCATTTCTCTTAATAAAATACATTCTAAATGTTTCATGTGGTCTACACCTCTAAACCTTCTCCTTTACAGCACTAGGAACAACTGGTCTATAAAAATCAGTCATAGGTTTTTGTTCGATTTTTTTTTTTGGCATCAGAAATGTTTTCTAGGGGAAAATCATTAGCATCGATCCTGTTTTCAGGTGCTATCATTTCCTTTCTTCACCATTCTCCATAGCCTTCCTTTTCATAGGCTGTTTAGCTCATGCTTCTGACAGTGAATACCTCCGTTCCCACTGTATCCATTTTACAAATTGGTTTCTCATGTCTCTTAAGCAACTAATTATGTACCTCTGCTTTCCTCCCTAGAAAGGAAATTCATTTTAGAGACAGGCCTTAGAAACCCACTTCATTTACATTTAAGAATTGGGATGGCATGCACTTTTATTGAATTATTAAAGGCTATTTTGATTAATCAAAATTTATTTGAGTTTGAACTAACAGGAGCAATAGATATAGCCAAGGACAAGAAATGACAAATGAACCCTAGCACAGAGGTAACACAAAGTCCTACTATTAGTCCTTAGCTTTTCACTCCCTCAGATGTCTTTTGTCAGAAATGCTAATTAATAATGAAACTGAATAACAGGTAATGGAAAATAGACAGCAGTATTCAGGAAGAGAAACACAAAGGGATAATGTGCCCCAGGGTAATAAAAACCAAGATTTTAATGATAAAGCAAAAAGGTAAAATCTCTCCTTTCTCCTCTTAGGGCCCAATGCTTAATGCTTTATCTCTGTAGTCTCTGGAGAAGAAAAAAACCAGGTTATTTATATCATATTATGCATATATATGCACTATATATACATAAATATTATATATATACACATAGACATGATATAATACACATTTATGTGTACCCCACCCCGACTCCCATGCTCTATACACACATATTCTACAGCTTTCCATCTTGGTAAGACCAGTCTGGAATTATCTTCAAGAATTTAGGGTCATCTCCATGCCACAATAAGGCACTGAACTAGGAATTTGGTGAAGAAGATTTTACATACATACATACATACATACATACATACATACACACACACACACATATATACACACACATACACATACATATACATATACATACATATATACATATATACACATATATACACATACACATACATACATATATATATATATATACACATATATACACACATATACATATATAATATATTATATATATATTATATGTATGCATACATTGATTTGTATAGTGCCTGGTCATAGTAGGCATAGTATAAATGTTAGTTATGATGATAATGATAGTTATTATTGTTAATCTAATGAGTGAGACAAGGGAGGGAGGGGGAGGAGAGATAGAGAGACAGAGCAAGGAATAAAGAAAGATAAAACCTCTGATTTCAGAGGAAACTCAAAAAATGTAGATACCTAACCTGGTAACTTCTAGTCTTAGAGAGATTTTCTTAGTGCATGAAGAGCTTAAGTGACTTACTTGGGGTCCCTTAGCCAGTATTTGTTAGAAGCAGGACTTGAACCCAGGATTTCCTTATTTTAAAACTTGTTCTCTTTCCACTATAATATGGTGCCTATTTTCCCCATTTGTGTTTGCATGTACATATGATACACATATGTGCACATACAATGTGTATATGTAATAATATACATACATGTGGGTGGCACAGTGAATCAGGAAGACTTGCCTGAGCTGGGCACAGAGGAAGAGAAAGGGTTCTGGAAAGAGGAAAGGAAGATATTCTGGGAGAGTGGAGAGGAGTACAAAATCTCGAGAAGGAGGGAGTCAAGCTTTTAGTCCAAGGCCATAGGCCAGAGAAATCAACTTCATAAATCTAGCCTCAGACACTTATTTGCTGTGTGACCCTGGGCAAATCACTTAACCCTTTTTTCCTCAGTTTCCTCATATTTAAAATGATCTGGAGAAGGAAATGGCAAACCATTCTAGTTTCTTTGCCAAGAACACCCCAAAAGGGGATCATGAAGAGTCAGACATGACTGATAATGACTAAACAACAATGTGCATACATAAGAATGATATGCAGAATTTGAAAGCTTATTCAACAACCTAATGCAAGCTCTATGATATTTCCCAAATTTTAATATATGTGTAGTGATATAATTCTGCCCTGATTTTTTTTTGGGGGGAAAGGCAAGGGCTGTTGTTAATATTAAGTACTTTGTATTCTGAGTATTTTTTCCTTGCCTTGATCCCTAGAGTCTAGAAAACATTTCACACCTCCCTACCTCCCCCATCCCCAACCTCTCTAAGGCTCAGAGGAAGGGGATGGCTTAATAGAAAAAGGCAAGAGAAGTTGTAAATTGTTTATTAGCTGTGAGGTGCATGTGTTATCCCCAGACTCCAAATGAAATGGAACTAAGGAGACCCCAAGAAGAGTAACCTGTTATGAGGGCTAGGATATAACCTGGAAGGGTTTTTCATTTTGCTTGATCTACTAGTAAATGGAGAAGCTTGGCACAGAGCAAGAGAAAGGGTTCTGGGAAGAGGAAAGGAAGATATTCTGGGAGAGTGGAGAGGAGTACAAAACCTTAAGAAAAAGGGAGCCAAGCTCTTAGTCTAGGGCCATAGGGCAGAGAAATCAATTTCATAAAAGAAGAGTACCAGTCATTTAAGCAGTTAAAGGAACCCTTTCAAATTCATTTAATTCCAAGCAAATGTATTAAAACACTATTATGTGCAAGGCACCTTGTAAAATGCTAAGGGTAGAAAACTAAAAAATGGTACAGTCTCTTATTTTGAAGAACTTGTAGTCTAATGGAGGGAATTTCCAAGCTTCTAAATTGTGATAAGGCAAATTAGAATAGGACACATATATAGAAGAGTAAGCAAACAATCAACAAACATTTATTAAGCTCCCAATATGTTCCAGGCTGTTCTTTATCCTTCATTTTTTTAAGAGGACCAACGACATCAGGGGGTGATGTCTTGACTCGTGGGTGAATTGTATTGAAGTGAGTCAATTACACAAAGCTCTCAGCCTCACTCCCTCTTCCAGAGTCACCTAAGTCTAATGGCAACACAAAAGTCAGGATGATTGGTGATGCCCCAGGATGCAGTGCCTTGGTGTCTTCCTTGGTGTCTTCGATGTCTGACCAACCTCTATGGTCCAGGTACTATTCTAAGCACAGAATGAAAGCAATCCCTACTCTCAGAGAGTTTACATTATATCAGAGGAGAAAACAGGTACATATATAAGTACATACAAAATAAATATGAAGATTATACAAATGAATACAAGTAGATAAACATGAGATAGGGAGGGAAAGTACTAGTAGCCAGGGCCATCAGGAAAGTCTTAATGAAAGGAAAAAAAAGTAATTCATAAAGGTAAGGAGGCATTCCAGAGGGGCATGAGAAGTTCAAAGGTGTGGAGATGAGAGATGTAATGCTAAGTAAAGGAATGGAGAAAGTCCAATTTGGCTGGATTAAAGAGGGAGGGAAGATCAAAATATTCATTGAGGCTGGCAAGATATGCTAGAACTATTTTGTGAAAGGTTTCAAAAACTAGAAAGAGGGGTAAATATTTTCCCTTAGAGGCAACTGGAATGAAAGGAGTTTATTGAGTAAGGAGTGGTGTAGTCAGTTTGGTGCTTAAGGAAAATCATTTTGGCAGCAGTGTGAAGGAGAGACTTGAAGTAATGGCTCAATGAAGAGACCTTTGCAATAATTTAGATGAGAGAAGACAAGGGCCTGAACAAGTACATGGTTTTGTGATTAAAAGATGGGGTCAGATGTATGCTATTGGGGGTGGGGAGTAAAAACAGGAAGATGTGGCAACTGATTGGATTTGTGTAATGAGAGAGAATGAAGAGTCAAGAATAACACTAATGTTAAGAACCTGGGACACTAGAGGAATGATGATAACTGACAGAAATTAGAAAGTTTTGAAGAGGAGTAAGCTTTGGGGGAAAGAAAAGTTTTATTTTGGATATGAGGTTGAGATATCTTTAGGTCACCCAGTTTGAGATTCCATGAAGCATTTCAGGAGAGAAATGAGCTGTTTATATAAATCTGTCACTATAATTAAATCTATGGGACCTGGTGAGGATAGCAAGAGAGACTGAAATAGAGAATAGAAGGTACTGGTAAAATTTTTGGGGAATGTCCACAGTCAGAGTAGATGATGAACCAACAAAGGAGATTGAGAACATTTGCTTGGTTCTTTAGGGTATTTTTAAATTCTGGTCCTTCTTAAGGAAGTGAAATATCTGTGCATAATAATCCAGGGTATGACCATTCCTGTGTGTGGCTGAGGTGGAGTGAAGGAGTAGTTCATGGGATTTAAGGAGACTGTGGAATTGGGAGGTAAGGGTATTTGAGGGGCCATCAACATAAATGTTGAAGTCCACTATTATAAAGGCAGAAATTATGGAAAAGAGATCACAATTGATTCAGGGGCTGAAATCATTGAGAAAGGAGGGGAAATGACCTGGGGGCTAATATACAACAATGAGAATAGTTTCAAAAAGCTGAGAAATTTTAACAGTAAACTTCAAAGGAGTAGAGGTTGCTGAGTGATAGCTATAAAGCAAAAATCTCGAAGTGTTAGCGAGGAGTAAGGAGTATTCTTCCTGTTGCTCCAGGATCAGTATGTCAGGGGATGTGAAGAGATCTGAATAAATTTATAGCCAGTGATAGATTGTCATGGATATGATGTCATTTGGGGTAAGCCAGGTCTCAGGGAGGGGCCGGTATATGGAAGGAGTGTGATGAAGGGCATGGAGCAGAGTAAGAGATTCAGGATTAATGGATTGCTTCAAGCTACGGGAGGTGATAGCACTTAAGTTGAACCTTGAAGGACAGGAAAGATTTTAGCAACTGGACATTAGATGAGAATTTGTTTCAGTCATAGGCGAAAAGAATGGGGATAGCTATTAGCCCAGTTTGGCTGGAATTTAAGATTGTGCAAGGGGGAATAATATGAAATAAGTCTGGAAGGAATAGGTGAGAAGTACAAAGGGGGATAGTGGGAAGAATATGAATAAATCTAGAAAGGTAGATTAGAACCAGATTGTGGAAGGTCCTGAATATGTAGCCAAAGGACTTAGAGTGCAAAAAGCCGTTATTTTAAAGCCAGAAAACCTGAGTTAATCTATCTTACTAGCTGTGTGACCCTGAGAAAGTCAGTTAACCTTTCCGATCTCTGGTTTTCTCCATATTAATTCCTGAATTACTTATCTCATAGAGTTGTTGTCAGGAAAGCACTTTATAAATGTTAAAGTGCTATACAAATGTAAATTTTTATTATTGTTGTTTTTTATTTATCCAGTAGTCAATAAGAAGCCACTTAGAGTCTTCTGATCAGAAAGATTACATCAAGCCAGGGCTTCTTCTGATCAGAAAGATTACATCAAGCCAGGGCTAGAGAGAACAAGTCAAGGTCAGAAGAGATGAGACTTCTAAATAGCCAGTGCTCCAAAATCTTCTAGGAAAGGGGTGAGATGGTTATACCAAGCTGAGATTGAGAACTGGAAGCTCCAGAAGAGACTTTTTAAGTTATTCTGAGAGGGAAGAGGTCCTTTTTTTAAAATGTGTTTTGTTTTTTTACTTGACAAGTCAGTGATAAAAACAGGATTCCACACAAATGCATGATTGAGCTTAGGAAGAAGACTCACCCAGGTGGAGAGTAAGAGATATTAACATAGGTGTCTTTTAAGATGGAGGGGTTCTGTATCAAGAGATAAAGGTTGAGATAATGAGATCTAGAGAGGCAGAGATAGCTCCATCTTTGCCAAACCAATTCCAATGACTTGAGAAAGACAGAAGAAGAAGACCTAAAAGGAGCTCAAATGTGCTTGGCAATTTTGGCATTTTAATTTATTGGCTTCAATGGTTATATTTTCCCATGTGATATTTAATCTTGAAAAACATCTAAGAGAAGAATTGTTCATTCTTTTCAGTGAGCAATCAATTTAATAAAAGCATAGTCTGTGTTAGGCACTCTGCTAGGTATGTTCAGCACAGTGCCTGACACATAGTAGGTGCTATATAAATGCTCTGGGTGGGAAAACAGAGACAAAAACAAAAAAGAAACAATTCCAGTTGTCAGGGAGTTTGCATTTCATCATAAAGAACACTTATGTGACCTCTCTTGCGGGATGAGTTGGTTATATGGTACCCAGTCTATGGAAAAGAGGTATGAGAAGCTAGAAACTAGTAGCCAGTGCCATTGAGCAAAGGAAAGAAAAAAAATGGCTTTCAGAATCATAACTAATTGAATCACAAGGTGATTTAAGAATTGTAGACATAACTTCCAATGAAAATGATATATTGGGGGGCAGCTAAGTGGTGCAGTGAATAGAGCACAGGCCCTGAAGTCAGGAGGACCTGAATTCAAATCTGACCTCAGACCAAACACTTGGCACTTACTAGCTGTGTGAACCTGGGCAAGTCACTTAACCCCAATTGCCCTAAAAAAATGATATGTTGGGGAGTGGGAAAGCAAGTTATATGACAAGATACTTTCCTAAAGTAAAATTGAACCATGAAATTCATTAGAAGCCAACACTCTATATATTTTTGTGTGGTCCCTGTAACAGTTAATGCTCATAAAGGGGTTACAGTTTTCTCAGTAGGGTCACATTGTGCCTGTTCTTATTAATCAGTATAACTTTGGTAGAACTTTCAGTGCCAAGACAGCTCCTCATCACAGCTGCATAGATGCATCTGAATGCACTCTTTTCAACATGACTTCATCCCCCTCATCAATTTTGTGAGTGCATGGGAGGCAGATACAGAGGAAGAAGGAAGAGATCAGCCTTCCCACCCACCCACAAGCGTGACATTCAGAGTTCTAGGGTGAATTCAGGTTAGCAACAGTTCACCAGTTATGAGGGAGGGTTATTTGGCAAGAGGCAGTGTCTCTATAATAGGATGTCTGAAGAAAATGATAAAGAATAAAGGCAAATGAGAGAATGAACTCCCTAAATATAGGTGTGGTGCCCAATTTTTAAGAAAAGAGTTCGATTAAATCTTCAGGGATTGTAAAGAAGAGGAAAATGTAAAATTAAATTGGTGAATGGGGGAAAGGTCCTCGAAAATCTGGGACTGGTGATGTCATTGTGACAGCAAGCCAGGGCCCTGCTAGAATAAAGATGAAAAGTGAGTACCTGTAAGAAAACAAAGGTAAATTAGGATTAAAGAATGGCTGCTTTACTCATGTGATATTATTCTGGGATCCATTGAATAGCTGCTATATAAGAGTCAATGCAGGCTAAGATAGTGAATGGTTTTTACAGAAGAGTCAAACTTGGAAAAGGAAATTGAAGAAGGTAACTGAGTTCTCCTGTGGGCTTACAGGGAATGGAGTGTTTGAATGAGTGAGGTCATCGGGTCACACTCCCCTAAATCAAAAGCAAAGATGACACTTATTCAAACCTTGTTCCCTTAATTAATGTTTTAGATAGTAATATGATGTATTTACCCAATTTCTTTCTTTTTTTCTTCCCCAAGGATCTTATGCAATTTGCAGTCTCTTTCAAGCTCAGGGGGAGGATACTATTATCCCTATAGCACGGAGTGGAAAGCCAAGCAACAGTGAGGTGGGAAGGGGGAGAATGTGTGACTTTCCAAATTTGCACAGTTAAGTGGAAGAGCTGAAAAATATAACTCAGGTTCATTTTCTTCTAACTCATTGTTCTCTTCACTAGATCGTCATTCCAAATTTAAACCACCATTCTTAACATCAGAAAGCATATATGAAGTACCTAATTGTAAAAGCCACTATTAGATGCCATATAAAATAATCAAACCAGATATATGTATAATTTCTGATAAGATATAAAACCCCAAAACACCTTCCAAGAACATGTAAAATAGTATCACTGACCCAATGCAAAAATAAAAATAATTTATGTTCACTAGTGATTCTGTGGACTGTGGATCTCAGTAAATGAAAGCAGGGAAGATATGCAGGCAGGCAGCATGATGTAGATGCATATTAGCTGGGGAACTATGAGCAAATCACTTAACCTTTTCAAGTCTCAATTTCCTCATATGTAAAATAGGGATCATATTAGAACTTACCACACAGGGTTGGTATGTGGTTCAAATGAGATAATGTAGGTCAAGTGCTTTGCAAAACTTAAAGTGCTATGCAAATTTAGCTGCTATTATCATGGTTCTTAATAACATTTATAGATAGTCTATATTAGTCCATTTGAAAAGTTTTACCAAGCACTACTTTTGTTTCAAGGTTGTGTACTGACTCACAAATACAACTTGAAGCTTGTTTTTAATAATTTACCAAATTTGGCCAAAGCTAGTGAACTTCTAAAATCACTGTTGAATCAATATGCTTATGAATTCCAAATGCTTAAGGGGAGAGCAGACACTGATACTTACACACATAACAAAGATAAACTTATTTTATCAGTGAAAAGTAAAAGCATAACGTTGAATGAAGAAAAAGTTTTAACTAGTGACTTATATTTTAGAAAGTGTAGAAGTTACTCCCTTGAAAGAACATTTATTTATTTTAGAACCACAGATTTACAGATGATATGGACCTTAGATTTCCTTATTTTATCAATAAGGAAAGTGAGGGTGAGAGAGATTAATTGACCCCACACACACACACATACACCCCGGAAACATAGTAAGTGTCTGAGGCATGATTTGAATTTAGGTGTTCTGGTACTCCATCCATGATACCATGCGTCTCTAAACTGAAGAAGAGAGAGGCTAAATGGTTTGCACAGAGGCTCACAGTTAGTAAGTGCTTGAAGCAGCATTTGAACCCTAATCTTTCAAAATGCAAGTCCATTGTCTGATCTACTATTTTATATTGCCTCCTCTAACACTGGAATGACAAATGTGATTGGTACCATTTGTCTCAGTATGAGGAGGAATCAACCCTTGAGTCCATTCTCTCCAATGTGTATTGGCTTTTGCATGTTGCTTTAAAAGGGCAAGTAAAAACCCAGTAAGTTTCAGCAGCCATATTTTGGGGGTGATTTTATGTTGCCTATTTCCTTTCCCATGAAACATAAATAGCTCCCCTTTTGCCTCACCCCCCCCATCTCTCATCAGGGGAATGTAATTAGAAGCCATTTCTGCCATTCACTTCTGCCTCATCTCTAAGGGACTGGGTCCTCTAAATGCTCCCTGGGGTCACTCCTCCATTTTGAAATGTCCAGAGGAGTGATCTATGATTTGCCTTCTGGAGCATACTCCAGACAAATGGTGATGAGACAGTCCAGCCCTGAACAGAATTGGCAACTCTGTCCTAGGCGGGGGTGGAAAAAGCTCCATGGAGAAAAATGGGAATTTAGTCCCGAGACAGTTGTTACCAGGTGTGAGTGGGCTGCATATTCATTAAAGAAAAGAGAAACTATTGGGGTAAAAAAAAAAGTTATGTGAAAAAAATTGTTTCCAAGGTTTGGGATGTTTGTTCTGGTCTTTAGCGAATCTTTTAAAAATTCTATTCTTAGACTGGTTTTATAAGTTTCATTTGTTAGAGTAGAAATTAGTGTATGGTTTTTGTTTTTATTTTGTTTTTATTTTTTTTTTCAGGCTTTGAGTTTCCCAGCAGTGCTAGGAGAGCAGTGAGATGATCTGACAGACTTGATTACTCAGAATGGTCAGCCTCATTCTTTATATCACTTTGACAGAAGACTTGGCACACGTATATTACCAGCAATGCTCATTTATTGCTGTAAATCTGGTTTGCATCTATGGAAAAAAATATAGTCAGGGTGAACCTAGACTGAGGACACATCCAATTATCTGGGCAGTTTATTTTATGAACTTATACTGAATTAAATAAAGAGCATTACCAGCCTTTGGTAAGTGCTCTTCCTCTGTGGGCTGCAAATCAGGTGAAAAAGGGCTTCTTGAATTGGAGCATGGAAAGAGCTGGCTTGTCAGTATGTTTCCTGAGTATGTTCAGGTTGAAACAGGAACTGACAGTCTGATTGATAGTCTCCACTTCTTTACTTATTGTCACAAATTACAGTCAGGATGTTGGTAATACTACAGACTTTGACTCCTGTGAAAGGTGTAGTTGCCCAGCTGGGTTGTGATGGTTGTAAGTGTTTCTTCATACTAGGTAGGGGAAATAGCTTGGCTAAGCACTTAAATCATGACATTTGGAGAGGAGGAAGGGGCTAGCTGTCTCAGGAAATGGTTATTGAAAGAAGTTATAGGAACCTCTCACCTAGGAAAAGCAGATCAAATCCAGGCTAGGATGGGGTGAACAAAGCTTCTTTTTGTCTGAGCATGACATTGTGCCATTCTATGTGGTGTGACACAATGCCCTTATAATAATCATTGTGAATGGTAAGGTCTTAGGCTTCAGATGGCAGCCAGGTTGGCAAAAAGCAACTAGTAATACCACAAGGAATATGAGCCTAAGCTGGGGAAAGGGGCTCATTCCACTAAGGAATGGGTTTAGATCATGGACTGGTTTAGTTCAATTTTGAAGGTCCTAGTCCATTTGCAGGAAAGGAACAGGAAAGACAATGCAATGAGATATAATATCCTAGAGACATTAGAATTGAATCATAGAAGAATTGGAAGGAACTTCAGATACCATCTAGTCCAGTCTGTATCTCATCTGAAATTTCCTCTAACAAGTGGTCATCCAGCTTTCCTTTATATACTTCTAGCAAGGGAAAAGATTAGTTAGGTGACTGAATGGATGGAGTGTCAGGCCTGTAGTCAGGAAGGCCCAAACTCAAATCTGGTCTCAGACACTTACTAGCTGTATGACCCTAGGCAAGTCACTTAACCCTGTTTACCTCAGTTTCCTCATCTGTAAAATAAGCTAGAAAAGTGGAGTTTGGAAAATGTCATTTTGTGATGAAAGACAAACATGGCTTCCTAGAAAAAAACACTCCAGTATCTTTGCCAAGAAAACTCCATATGATGTCACAGAGTCAGATGTGACTGAACAACAAGAACAAAACACTGCAAGATGCTGAAGATAGGAAGACAAGAAATGAAATACTTCTTACCTTCAAGAAGCTTACATCTTAATAACTATGAATTTACTTTAATTAGTCAAGGGACTCTGTGTCTTAAATCATTGTACATCAGAAGTTAGGGCAGTCAGTATGGTAACACTCAATTGACTTGTGCGTGAGTCCTCATTCACCAGTGGAAACTTGTACAAGGAATAGTTTACTGTGATAAATGGCTTGACTTGAGATTTTCCTGTCTGCCTAAATCCTTTCTGCAAATGGGCAACCTGACCTTGATTCTTGTCTAACACTACCCTGTCCAGTGCCCTATCTTTTTTTAACTGCCTATAACTATTGTCCATTAAATTTCATCATATTGGATTTGACCTGTTATTCTAGCCTGTTTAATTCTTTTTTTGCATTCTAACTCTGCCATTGATCACATTAACTACTCTTTCCAGTTGTATTATCTGTAAAGTTGATAAGCCTACCATTTATATCTTTGACTAGAATTTAGATAAAGATGAACATCACAGAGTTAAGTATTGATCCTGGTGCCACTGCATTAGAGCTTCCCTTTCGAGTTGTCATTGAGTATCAATAACTGTCTTTTTAACCTGGTCGTTTATCTGGTACCAAATTTACCTAGTTCACATCACTTCATCTTGCACACAAGGCACCATGAAAGATTTTATAAAATACCTAGTGGAAACCTAGGTGAGCTATGTCTGCAACATTTCCTTGATCCGCCAGCCTAAGCTAGTTAAGAGATCCTTTGAATGAGGACTCTTTTAGAGTCACTCTGTTGAAAACTTCCACTTAAGCTGCTACCAGTAACCTCAGAAGTACCCTATACTATGGGAATATGGAACCAGGGAATCCCAAGACCTGATATATGTGGGTTTGGCATACAGGTTGGGTTATTCCAGACATCTATATAATATATTCATTTCCTTTCTGAACCTGGTTCATGAGTTGAATCAATTAGAACCACATAGAAATCTTGAGAATAAATTTGTTAAAAATCTAAGTATATAAATCAAGAATCTGGCCCATCTTTCTTCCAACTCTTTTATATAGTTCACTAATTGAGTCATATTTTACAATTTAAAGGAGGGAAATAATAGAAATAATGCAGATTTTAAAACTCAGGAAAATATAATTTTGATCCCAACTTTCTAGATAATCAAATGATGGAAGAATCTCTAAAATGTCAACTATATGTGCAAAAGTACCGATTATCAAGTGTGGAGTTTGGAAAATGTCATTTTGTAATTAAAGACAAACATGGCTACCTAGTATTTTATACCTTATGGATGAACACTTTATTTCCTGAAAATGTTTAACTCGCACTGCTTCATCATTGCCTAGAATGGGGAATTATCTCTCATATGATTTGTTAAGGAAATGCTCCTATGAAAACGTCAACATGATTCTTCTTCCTCTTTGGCACTATATACATTTCCCAAACTGCTTTTCTTCCTGTAGTTAAAAAAGTAAATGCTGTATTGAAAATCCTCATAACTTTATTGTTTTTTCCCACAGTATTAGTCACATTGTAGTCTATTTTTCTTCATTTATTACACTAATTTAGTTTTAAAATGACAGTTATTCTCATATTTCAGTGCATTGTTTTGACAGTGGGTTACTCATCAAGTCTTTACTTGAAAAGACTATGATTGTTCAAGTACACATTTTAAATTCTACTCATTTGAGTCCTCCTTTTATTCCATAGCCCTTGCATTACAGTGACATGATCGTAACTGACAACATAATGGAGGTTATCCCTCTGAGCTAATCTAGCTGTAGATGGTTTGTTGGAGACTAAAAAGCTAAACTAGAGTGTAAATTTGGTCTTGTTTTCTCCTCTCTTTCCTTCTTTTCATATTCTTGTTTTCATCTCTACCTTTTCCCTTTTCTTCTACCTATGCCAATGACATTCACAGATGCATAGATTAATAATTTTGAGAAAAATAATAACTAGTATTCATGTGGCACTTGAGGTTTTACAAAATACTTTACACGTAATTCCCTTTGATCCTCACAAGCACCCTGTGAAGTAGGTACTATTATCCCCTTACAGCTGAAAAAAACTGAGGCTGAGAGAGGTTAAGTAATTTGCTCAGGGTCACATGGCTAGAGAGGATATGAAGCAGGCCCTTTCTCTCTCCACTCTGCTACTTAATAGGCAAAGGGAAGGTAGCGTTTACTTCCATCTCTTCATTTTACTGTTGGGAAAATGGAATTCCAGAGGGATTAAAGTGGCTTGCCCAGTGTCACAGTTAATGAGTGGCAGAATCAGGTCTCAAACCCAGATTTTCTGACTCCAAAGCAAGTACTTTTTTCATTTCACCATACTCCTCCATAACCCTCCATTGCTTAAATTGCTGGAGCCATTTAACGCCAAAAAAGTGTCTGAGTCTAGTAACATAATAATCCTAATTCTTTCCTTTCCCTCCTTCTTCCCTTCCCCCACTTCTTCCCTTCCCCTTTCCTTCCTTCCTTCCTTCCTTCCTTCCTTCCTTCCTTCCTTCCTTCCTTCCTTCCTTCCTTCCTTTCTTCCTTTCTCTTCTTTTTCCTCATCATATGTGCTCTATTCATACACAGCTTTTTTATGTATTTTAAGATACCCCTTTTAGGGGTGGGAAGCAGAAGTAGATTTTCCCACCTTGATGTGTTGTCATGCATACAAAGCACCACTGAAAATGAAGTATTATAGGGAGCTTGAAGGACCAGGTTAGCCTTTGAAGAGGAAGGAGCCAGAAAATGTAAACTTAAATGGGAGTCTTCGGCTTCTACTTATATGAACTACACCCTTTTCTTTGAATGAGCTGCTTTACTATCACAATGCTTCCCCAAAGGTTAATTGCTCTAGGGTATAGTTACAGGGAAGCATAGTCCTATCCAACAAATTCTACATGTCCAGTTGGCTATGCAACAACTATCCCAAATTGACGTGCAAGCAGTGGCAAATCCCTCTCTCTGCTTCCTGGGAAGAGTTGTGACCAGTTATGAGAAGCAGAAGCAGGTGCATGATTATCTCTTGTTTTTGAGTCTTTGGCTGGAATGTCACTCTTGATCAGCTCTCCTGTGCCCCAGTTGGGGTTTCACCCAATGATGCAGTGCCTCATCAGGGTGAGAATCTCTTACTCCTCAATGCACCAAGGACAAGCAGTTGGAGACTCAATCAACAATTTTTCAAAGATTGCTGACCATTAATTTATTTTGGGGGTGAGAATTTCTCCCTTATGAGGAGAAATATATCTATAATTGCATTTCTTTTTCACTTTCAGATAGCTTTTTCACATAGATGTTTTTAAAATTTTCCTTCATTTAAGGTCAATATATATCTCCAGTAATACTGAATTTCAAAATAAGTTAGTGTTTTAAAGGAAAAAAACTGTTTTTCCCATGAACGGTTTTTCTTTTACTTAATCTCATTATGTCTTGAGAATTCTTTTGAAATGCTACAGTATTTGGATGGGATTTTTAACATGACTGTAATCTGTAAATCACTTTGAAGTGGGACCATTATCACATTAAGAAAATAAGGACCCACATCACCTTTCTTTGAAGCACTGCTCTGAGCAATATTTGGAGAAAATCATTCTCACCTATAACATTCAATTTAAATTTAATGACATGATCATCCATTCACTTTAAAGGGACACCACTACTTATTAAAATGTACAGACAAGAAATTACTTCTCACGAGGTTAAATACCATTGTTATCAGGTACTTTTTAATGGTGTTAAGAACATTTATTGGATAATAGCCTTTAACAGACAAAAGACTGTTAAACAGGCTAAATTTCATCCATTAAGTTTTACAGATAATGACTTTTGAAATTTATGTCAAATTTCCCCCACTGCCAATAAAGGGCTTTGAAAATGTGAATAGCATTTTAAAATCAGTTTTTTAAAAAATGATTCTGTGTTCTTAATTCTACAACATGTTTGATAGCTCTGCTATTCTGCAGCTATGTAGTCTCTAGCAAATTACTTAACCCCTCTGGTTATCAATTTTCTCTTCTATAAAATGAGGGTGTTTGGCCAAATGATTTCTCACATTTAGTCAGTTAGCCAACAAGAATTCATTAAGTGATTACAAAGTGAAGACACTATGCTAAAAGCTGAGAACACACAAAAAGGCAAAAATATATGTATATACACACACACACACACACACACACATATATACACAATATACATACAGAGAAAGAGAGAGAGAGAGAGAGAGAGAGAGAGAGAGAGAGAGAGAGAGAGAGAGAGAGAGAGAAAGCCTGCCCTTAAAGAAAGAGTACATTTCAATGACGGAGGTAACATGCAAACAATCAGATGCATGTAAGACCTATGCAAAGAAGATATATCTGAAAGAGAAAGGTATTACCAGTTAAGGAAACTAGGAAAGACTTCTTGCAGAAGGTATAAATTAAGCTGAGGCTTGAAGAAAGCCAAGGAAGCTAAGGGGTAGCAATGAGGGAGCAGAGAATTCCATGGGGGATAGACAGTACAAAGGCATGGAGATAGGAAATGGAATGTTGAGCTTTCCTATTTCTTAGATTCTTTTATTTTATAAGTTTACAAATAATTATGAAATCCTATAATGAAATAACTTTAACCAATGACATAAAAGATAGTATGGTGTAGTATAGAGCTCCAAAGTAAGAATCCTGGGTTTGAGTTTTACAATCATCAGTTAATAGTTATAGGACCTTTGGCAAGTTTTTTTCATGTATAAGCCAGTTTCTTCATCTCTAAAAAGAAGTGATTAGAATGAATGACCTCTAAGATTCCTTCCATCTCTGACATTCTATGATTACATACTCTTTTTAGAAAGGTGACCATTTGCATATAGATATCACTAAATTCAGAGAACATACAATATCATTCAAAACCAAATGAAGTGTTTACACTTTTTGAAATAAAAAGGGAAAATGCTAATCAACAGTATGATCAACTTATTGAAAAGCACTTGTTGGCTATTCAGGCTTTGAAGATTTTGCTTTATTGATTTCAACTATAAGTCCCTATTAGCACATAGTGTTTAATTCCTCTCTGACCTACATGACTGACTTTCCCAAATTCTCCTCTGTGTTACAACAGCCTTCTCACCCTGAAAATTCACTGACCTCTTGGTCTTCTTGCAACAGTACTTCAAAGAAAGGTGATGTGGGTCCTTATGTTCTTAATGTGATAATGGTCCCACTTCAGAGTGATTTACAGCTTACAGTAATGTTAAAAATCTTGCAATAGAAGTAAATGATGCTTCTATGGCCCTTTCCTCTGATTCATCTATTCCTCCCAGAACCCTTCCCCTTCCCACTCTCCAATCCCACCCCTTCCATCACCTTCCTATATGTTGTCTGAGATAGACAGTATAAAGGCACAGAGACAGGAAATGGAATGTTGGGTTCTCCCATTTCTAAGATTCTTTCTTTTTATGATTTTACAATAATTATGAAATTCTAGAGTGAAATAACTTTAACCAATGACATAAAAAATAGCATGGTGTAGTGTAGAGCTCCAAAGTAAGAATCCTGGTTTGAGTTTTGTAACCATTAGTTATGGTTATAGGACCTTTGGCAAGTTATTTTTCATGTGGCCATGGATTGTCTTTCTGCTTGTATTTGTATTTCCCAGGTTTAGCACAGTCTAAGCTTAATACATGCTTTTTTATTTTAATAAATGTTAATTGATTTAATTTGAAGATTAATCCCATGGATCAACTTTTTTTCAAGTAGGTAAAAAATAGTGGTAAGTAGTTTCCTTTGGTGGAAGAAAAGCACATAGAAATTGAACAATATATGGAAGGTTTGAAACTCTTGCTTTGCTTTGAGGTTAGTGGAATTATGGACCTCATAGCAGGGGTTAAAAACCAACTGTGTTGGTGCAATAATAACACTGAAAGGTGTCTTAGGAAGTTTTGATTTCACATTCCTCTTTATTTATTTATTTGATTTTTGTTGTTATATCTGAAGTATTAAAATGTGTAATTTAAAGAGCTCTTGCATCTAATTTGTCCTCTGTTTATAGCATGATCCAGACATTTTTATAATATAGTCATATAGGAGTCCTCATTCATGGATAGGCTTCAGGGGGTCCACCAGGATGGGAAGGATCATATTTTTATTTCAGCATAATGTACACAATTTCCTTTGTAATTCTATGCATTTTGTTTTATACATTTAAAAACATCATTCAGAGAAGTGGTTCATAGGCACATTAGACTGCCAAGGGGTCTGTGACACAAAAAGTTTAAGAACCCCCATAGTAATACCAAAATCTTTATTAAATACCTAGTATATTAAAAGTATTATGTTACTTGCTAAGAAAGATATAAACATCAAATAAGAGATGGCTTAGGCACACAAGGAGTTTATAGTCTAACAGGGACCATGCTTCTAAGCCAGCTCAGCTACTTTTCTACTTTTCTACCTCTAGCTCAACAACTTTCTCACACTGATGACTGCAAGACCTGCAGCTTCATTCTCCAACTGATTAATTTCTCCCTGGAACCTCCATTTGAGGAAGTACCCATGTCCTCACTTGTAGTCAGCGCAGCCATCTCTGAACTATTTTTTCACCTTGCCACCTTCCTCGCGACCTATTTTCATCTCTTTTTTATGTCTGTTGTCTCCTCTTTTTAGAATGTAAACTCCTTGAGGGCAAGGACTGGGTATATATATATATATATATGTGTGTGTGTGTGTGTGTGTGTGTGTGTGTATACACACACACACACACACACACATATTCCCTGTGTTTAGTAGAGTACCTGACACATATAACTGGGGCTTAATTAATACCAATAATGAGTCACATCTATGTATTCAAATTCTTTTTATTTGAAGTTATAATTATGAAAAACATGATAACTGCTTTTACCCCAGTGGAGCCATGCAATGGAAATTCAAGTAAAACAACCATATCCTGGGATTTATTATTGCCACTAATCTGGAACTAGCTGCAGTAAATACTTCATAAATGTCTAATCTAATCTAATCTACCAAATGTAGAAAGCTATAAAGTGCAAATAAACCTGTATAAAGTATCATGTGAGTTTTGAGGAAGAAAGTTTTTACCAGCCAATGTGTGGCATATAGTAAATGAATAATAAATGCTTATTGACTGATTTCTTAAGGAAGCCTTCCCAGATAGAATAACATTTTCTTTAGATTTTAAGGGATGGGCAAGAATTCAGCAGGCAAAGAAGGAAGAGCATGCTAGGCATAGGCAACCCCATGAACAAAGGCATGAAGGCATCAGAACACAATGAATATTCTGAGAAATGGGATGGAGTGTTGTCCAGTTTGGTCAAAGCATGAAATAAACCAATGTGATTAACGTGAAATGAGGCTGGAAAGGCAAGTTTTTTTTTTTTTTGCCAGGTTGTGATGAGTCTTGAATGCCTGGCAAAGTAATAAAAATATGCACTGCATCTGGAATTCTAAAATTCACCCTTTCATGAAGCACTGGAAGATTCTGAGGTGATAGAAATTCTGAACTGATCTGAAGGACCCTTCATGAATATTAGTGGCTTGGGCAATGCAAAACCACTAATCAAACAATCAGTAAGCATTCCTACAAGGTGAGGTACAGTGCCAGATGCTGGAGATACAAATATGAAGAATGTCACAATGCCTACTCTCAAAGAGTCTACATTCTAATGATGGAGACACCAAGTACATATGTAAGAATTTATAGAATATATACAAATTAATGAAAAGTAGTAGGACAGCACTAGTTATTAGAGAAGGGGAAACCAGGAAAGGCTTCATGTGTCTTGCAAGAAGAGAAATATAATTCTATTAAGTGTAGATTAGGAGGAAGCACATTTTAGGCATGGGAGAAGAAAAAGACAATCTGTGAGAAGGGAGTAGAGAGAAGCTACAAGCAGTTATCAATAGGGCTGGACAAAATTAGATTTCACAAGGACCTTTCTAGTAAGAATGATGAAAAAAGAGGAAAGCAAAAGACAAACATTGAAAGTACTGGGTGTGAGCAGGATTGTACTAGAGTTTATTCATACCATCTCATGAGAGCTGATTAAAAAATTTTCACTGTGACTACTTACACTTTCAAAATCAACAAACACTAAAATCAGGACTTAATTTACTCTTTCGTTGATTGCCTAGGCTAAAGAAAGTGATTGGGAAAATATTAATAAAGCAGATTAAACTTCATAGTGTGTCACACACATATTTTTTTTTTCTTTTGAAGAGCTAGTTGCTAGGCATATACTTGATGTGGGGCATTACTTCACTCGAAGTGAGAACCTGAAAAGACCTTAGCTTAGAAGGACCAGGGTCTGGCCATTTCCAGTTGTCTTAACGAATATCTGGCCTCTGGACCCAGATGGCTCTGGAGGAGAAAGTGAGGCTGGTGGCCTTGCACAGCCCTCCCTCACTCAAATCAAAGTCAATTTTAAGTCATGTCATCATTTCCCTGATGTCATGGTCCTCTTCAAGAATGAAGGACAAACACAGCAACACCAACAGCAGCAGCAGTGCACTTGCAGTCTACAAAGTCTTACGCTATCATTAGGTTTCAATAGTAGTAGAAGTGAAGTAGCCTGTATGGCAAGATTTGGATGCACCTTACTTTATCAATTGCTCAAGCTCTTCATTTTTACTCCTAGGAGTGCAAAAAAGGGCACATTTCTTGCTCTTCAGTGATTTTTTTTCCAGAAATGTTGGATTCAGATGGAAGAACACTGTCTCCTCTAGTTACTCAAAAAATATCCTGTGCAATCTTTTGATGACTTCCTGTGGTTCTGCTCTTCTATTGTTAGAAATTCCCTGGGTTCTGATTCCTAGAGGAGGAAGCTTGATGCAGCCAAAAGAACATAGGATTGGGAGTTGGAGGACCAGGGGCTAAATCGTGGCTTTGGTCCTTATTACTTATCTGATCTTAGACAAATCTCTTCACTACTGTGGACCTCAGTTTCATAATCAGTATAATGAGGGATTTGACTAAGTCACCTCTAGGTGCCTTATGCCTTTAAGTTGAGGATACAAGTGGTGTAAGAGAATTTTGTGCTCTATTGAAATGATGGGAAACTTTTCAGTAAGGGAGCTGCCTACACATCACAATAGTTCCCAGCAACATCAACTGGGTGATTATTGGCTTGAATAATACAATCTACCTTGACAATGTTGGCAGAGAGATTTAGGAGAAAATATTACACAAGGTTTCTTTTCCAATGATTGCTACACCATAACTCAAGTTAACCTTCTTTACACTCAGCATCATTTATGAGGGCTTTCACAAACACTGCAGTATACTAAGGCTTCTTGTCATAGATATTTTGAATCTTATATGACTCCCGGGCTTCACTGTCATGGAAATAATAAAAATTACCTGCTAATAGATGGTGTGAACAGCCTTGGCCATTTCTGGGTTTCAAGCTGATGGATTTTGAAGATTATACTCCTTAAATTGCCCTTCATTTTACAGAATATCTGCTTTCCTACATCCTTAAATCTGAACTCCCAAGCTAAGTTTGCAGAAAACTCTTCCTTGTTCTTTTCTAACTGAGGAAATGGAGAGAGTGCCAACAGAAATGGACTCCTTTTTCTGTAGGCTCTTTATGCAATGCAGGCAGATCAAGAATGGTGTCCATAAGCATTATGGTTTTTATTCTCCTACCTATATCAAAATACATCTCCTGTCTGGACTGAGATAGGATCATGACATTGCGCTGCATAGCTGAGCTAGTCACCTAGAAAATGTTTTTGTTTTCATAGAATATCTGCAAACAGAATGGAAGGGCCTTTAGGGCAGAGAGCATTTTCTTATTTCTCTTGATATCGCCAGCACTTATCTCAGTGCTTGGCATATGGTAAGCAATTAATAAGTACTTAAAGTGAATAAAGAGACATACATTTTTAGGTATGGCCAAGGTAGGAATTTGTTTTGCTGGACTATCCAAAATTATGATGAATGTTTTGTTTTTCCTTTGTTGTTTTTGTTCAGTGGGGTGCAGTGGAAGGGACAAACTAAAAAAATGTATGTTAAAAAAATCAGTAAATATATCTAAAATAACTATATATATATGGATATATATATAATATATATATAATATATATATATATATATATATATATATATATATATATATAGGAATTGAATTAAAACATTCTATCCTAATGTATATGTTGCAGGAATTATTGGGTTAGAGCTAAGAAATCTCCTAATTTGTGAGCAAAAACAATTCAATTAGAAATAAGAAAATGGACCAATGAGATCAACTGAATTGAAAAGAAATAGGTTAAGTTAAACTAGAAGTAAATATTAAGGCAGTAGTAGGTGAGAATTTTTTGTACATGTGGGAGGCGGGGTTAGGGCAGTGAGGGAGGAGAGATAATTGCAATAGAAATAATAATACATAGGGGGCAGCTAGGTGGCACAGTGGATAGAGCTCCAGCCTTGGAGTCGGGAGGACATGAGTTCAAATCTGGCCTCAGACACCTACTAGCTGTGTGACCCTGGGCAAGTCACTTAAGCTCCATTGCCAAAACAAAACAAAAAAGCAAAGAAATAATAGTATAGCAAATATAACTTTCTACAGGCACTTTAATAAAGTTTTTCAGTGCTTTTTAAAAAATGAAATGAACTTTTACATTTAGTTCTTACATTTAGAGCTTATTGTGACTGACATATGGCATAAGGTGTAGGTCTAAACCTAATTTCTTCCAAACTGACTTTCAGTTTTATCATTAGACAGTTTTTGTTCCAATAGTTGGTGCCTTTGGGTTTATTGAACCTTAGATTATTGTGTTTGATTGCTTTGGGTCTTGCTTTCTTAATCTGATCCATGAATTAATTTTTCTTTTTTTTCAAATCTAATACAAAATGGCTTTGATAATTCCTGCTTTATAGTATAGTTGGAGACCTAGTAATGCTAGGTTTCCTCCGTCCCTTCCTCCAACCTCATCCTCTTTTATTACTGTTTTAACAGCACAGCAATGTTCAAAACCTACGCTAGACAAAGCTGAAATGTTTAGGGGAATTGGATTTAGGGTAGAGAAGAAACATGGATTCAAAGGGAACTTTTAGTGAGTGTAGTTGTGTATTCTTAGATAAATAAATAAACAGACTGCATCTCTATCTGTCTGAAAACAAATCTTGGCCAAGGTGATTTGCAGTGCTTTTAGAAATGAAATCTTCCTAACCACTTTACACTCTTTCTCTTTCCCACATCTAAATGCATTGCTTTTCATGTGGTATAGAACTTTTAAAAATCACTAAGTCTTTGTGTAGGCCCAATATGATGGCGAGATGTTCTTTTCAAATTACTGTGAATACCTCTCCACAAATGAGCATTAGGAAGTATGAATGGATTTGAGAAGTCAGTATAGATTTGCTGAAATGGAGTATTTTATTTCTACCAAAGAAGTTAAGGTCTAACCTCTGGTGCCAGATTTCTGCCCTGATTTCCTGACTTGGGCTCTACAGTGTGGTTGGCACCATACTCTGGTGGCTCAGATAGCTCGGAACTGGAGATTATGTTTACCATTTTCATAAACCCGTGTTGAATAAATATAGGCTCCAGTGACCCTCCCTTTCACTCTCCTCACTCCCCCCTCAACTAGCTTTTAAACAGGAAGGAAGTATCATTTTCATCTCCCAGCACAAAGAGAGCTCTGAGAATCTAGTTACAATTTATGTGAGCAAATGGAACTAGCAAAGTGTCGGCCTGTAGCTGAAATGCACATGTAGGGTCTGTCTCTCTCACTCTGTCAGATGATGGTTGAAAAATCTGCTCTTTAAATTATTCCATTGCCTTACAGAGGAAGTATTAATTACATGACTGCAAGAATAGATCAGGCTGGGATGTAATTACAGGGCTTACTTTGTATCTGTTGTCCGACAGAATTAGACAGGAAGCATTCATGATGCCAACAGTTTAAGGTGTTTTGGAACCCATTATATTTCTGGTTCTCACAAGGTCTTAAAAATGGATCAGGTGACATTTCTGTTGCCCTGTTGTCTGGAAAAAATACTACAAAGCTACTCTTAATACAGGTAAATGATTTTCACACATTTCATGCGCATTTACAGATGCTACTAAATATATCCTTTTAGTTTCTATTTTCTAGATTAAAATGGGAAGGCTTACTGTATCACTAACTTGATATCTTAATTTTAGCTCTCATTGCTGTTATTAAATATTTCTTACTGAACATTGGCAGTAAAAAAAAAATCACCTAAGTGGAAAATGTGGATTTTGTGATTAGAATACTCAATTAATTTCAAGAAATGACTTTGTACTTCATTCCTTTAAAATTTTTCTACTTTCAAAAATTAACAAAAATATAAGGAAAAAGTTTAAACTATCCAAGAAAGATAGTTCATTATTACCTTCCCATATTAACAGATAACATTTCCATTTTGGTTATTTAACAGTCTTTTTTAAAAATGTGAAACTGCTGTTTTAGAATGTCTGAATAAAAGGGGATATAAAGGATTTTAAAGCTCACTAGCAGTCAACAATGTTACATGGTAGTAAAAAAAAAAACAGTAAGACTGTATTAACATGGGCATAGTGTATGTTTGTAATGAAGGAATAGTCAGTCCTTCTGCACTCTTCTGTGGTCAGAGTATTCTGTTCATTTTCTGCTGCCACATTTTTGAAAGGCCATTGACTGGAGTCTGTCCAGGGTGGGGTGGACAGGATGATGAGAGGATTAAAAACTTTGTCATAAAGAGATATGTTTTTAATGTTTTATTGATGATGTTTTAAAAATATCACCATCACTTTTCAATTACCCCTTCCTCCTATAGATTCTTCCCTTATATATATGTACAGTAATGCACAACAAATCAACACATTGAGCAAGTCTAAAAATGTGTTTCTCATTCTGCACCAAAGCCTTCTACTTCTCTGCCAAGAGGCAAGAGGCATGCTTTACTAACAGTCTTTGAGGTGCCCACATTGATCAGTCCCAGACTCTTTCAGGGTCATTTTCCTTTATTTTATACTGTTGTGTTCATGATGTAAATTGTTTCCCTAGTTTATTTTCTTTACTTTGAATACACATATAAATATTCTCAAATATTTTTGTATTTTTCATATTCATAATTTTTAATGGTATAAGAGTATTTGATTACCTTCATATACCAGATTTTGTTCAGCCATTCCACAATCAGTGGGCACTTTCTTTCAGTTATTTGTTATTCCAAAAAAAAATTGCTATAAAATTTTTGTATATATGGGACTTTTTTGTCTCTTTGAGTTGTGATATGCCTAGTAGTGGTATTTCTGGGTCAAAGGATATGTACAGCGTGGTAACTTTTTAGTATGTTTTCAAATTTTGTTCTAGAATAGGGACTAATTCACAGCTCCATTGGCAGTGCATTAGTGTTTTTAATCTGACCACAGACCATTCAACATTTAATATTTTCATCTTCACCAATTTGATGAGCATGAGGTGAAACCTCAGAGTTGTATTAATTTTTATTTTTCCTGTTTTTTTAAGAACATTCTTTCATTTGGTTATAGATAGTATGAATATTTGAAAACTGCCAATTTGTCTACTTATCCAGATAATGTTTATACATTTGCATAGATACATACATACATATATATACACACATACACATAATATATATATATATGCACACATATGTATATGTGTATATATATGTATACACATATACATATAGAATCAGTTCCTTGGTTATCAACCATTTATCAGAGTTTTTTATACAAAATTTTTCCCTATTTAATAGCTTCTTTTCTAATTCTAGCTGCACTGATTTTATACAAAGGAGCATTTCAATTTTATGTCATTGAATTTATCCAATTTAGCTTCTATCTTGTTTATTTCTTTCACTATGTTTAATTGTGGAAGGTACATTTTTCCTTTTCTTAATTGTTTTTAACATGATGTGACCTTTTATATTTAACTGTATCTATTTGGAATTTATTGTGATATATGGTATAAGTTGTTACCAAATCACCTTTTAAGTTTGCTTTTGTCAAAACCATGGCTGTTAATGTCCTGTGTTTAGAATTCTTTCTGTGTTTAGAAATAAGATACCAGTCCTATACCTGATTCATATTGTACATTGAGTACTTTTGACTTCCCTCTTTTGAGGGACACCTTAGATATCATCCATAAGCCAAATCATTCCCCAGGGAATGAGAAAAGGGAACATAACTCATCTCATTAGAGGCTAGGCCCCCCTGAAATAAACCTGCTCCAAACTGAATTCCTAAATGTAGACCAAGGAGTGATATAGTACTGGGAGTCTGGGCCCAGCAGAAGTTACTCAAGGGTAGAGATACTCAGATATATATTCATGACTTTGTCAATGTCAGTTAATAGTCAACAAGCACTTATTAAGCAACTACCATAGATCGGGTACTATACTAAGTGCTGGGGATGCAAAGAAAGACAAAAGATAATCCTTGCTCCACTGTTGGAAGAGACGTCAAACAATGTAATCATTTTGGTTTGAAGCAAATTATTGTGCCTTTCTTTGAGACAAGTCTTACTGATCTTTAGGAGTCAGATTGTCATGTTAATATTTGTTAGACTAATTAATGTTAATTTTGTTTTATATTGAGAGAATATTAAACTAAAAGGACTGAATGTATTAATCAATACAAAAATTGACTTGATATTCTTAAATTCTGGTCCTTCAGTTAGCAAAACTCCATTGAGATCATTAGACCTGTCCTATAGTATTTTAAACAAAACAGGTTTAGCATCATTACATTAGCTAATAGCCATTTTCCACTTTAATATATTTTACTATTGTGTTTAAGCACAAGTATTCTATAACATGGATATTATGGAATGAAGGACCTTTAATTCCTGATGTCTTCCTTTTTGCCCGTTTCTATTTTGTCTAAAAAAAAATAGAAATCTTTTTATTTGGCCTTGGAAACTTTTCATTCTCGTCATTTCCTGTTCATGCCATATTTATTCATATAATTCTTTCTTTCCTTCTTTTCCTTGAATAGATTTAGTGATGGACTAAATTTTTATCACCTATAAGTTGGCTTAGTTAAGTTCAGAGAGATTCATCACCAGATTGGCTCTCACTGGATGATGTGTTTTTCAGCCACAAGAAATATCTATGGTCATCACGTAGAAGGGTCACAATCTGCATTAGTTTTTGCATTAGTGATGTGAAAATCCACACTGACAGAATCAGAGATCTTTAAAGTATTGAAGTTTTTCCCATTATATTTTAATTCTAAAATGCAGAAGGAAGTTGGAATCGTTTTATCTAAGTAACTCTTCCCATGGGAATCTTTGACATAGAAATCTAAGTCAGGATGACTTGAGTTCAAATCTTGCCTCATACTTTTACTAGCTGCATGACCTTCTCTATAATATGAACATGTTACTAACAACTACTTCACTATGTATTTTTTGAGAAGTAAATGAGATAATGCTTTGTAAATCCAACAGCTCTACATAAATATTATTTATCATCATTATTATTGAAGATAATATATGTAACCTAAAAGCACTATCTAAACACGTTAGCTGTCATTATCATGTATAATGCCTAAAAAGAATGAATTGTCACTAGTTCAGTCCAATTGAGAG
The DNA here is from genome assembly GCF_003287225.1 of Phascolarctos cinereus. NCBI lineage: Eukaryota > Metazoa > Chordata > Mammalia > Diprotodontia > Phascolarctidae > Phascolarctos > Phascolarctos cinereus. The sequence goes on from NW_027556180.1 coordinate 126,052,505, forward strand.
AAAGCCCATCTGAATTAGTGTAAAGAATGTTTTGGAATATTATACAATAAATTCAGATTTATTACTTTATATTGCATATGATTAAAGGTTAAATATGTTGCTTAACAGAGGTTTTTTAGAGATTTTGTTTTAATGACTAGAAAAGAGTGATTTATAATAAATAGATAAACTGCTGTTCCACAAATACATACCTTATAAAGTTCTTTCAGAGATATTTGCCAGATTTTTATTTTTGCTTTCTGTCAAGGAGGAGGGGTATAAAACATGGTTTTGTAATTTTACTTACCAGTTTTCTTAGCACAAGAGGTTTTCATTGGTATAGAAATGTTAAAGATCAACTTAAGTCTTTATTGTATTTAAGTGATGGAATTTTGTGACAATTTAGGACAATTATGGCAATTAATTTTGCTGTATTTATGAAAACCCAGCATGCCAAGCAAATTGCTACCTTCTAGAACTCTCCAAATTAGTAGCCTTTTTTCTAGACCATGTTGCATCAAAAGTATGCTTAAAAATATCTACCTAATTTTCAGATTGAATTTTTAAAATAGTTATCAAAGTTAGATTTGTAATCAAACCCATCTGTATTAGTGAATAATACAGATACCATTTTGATCCTAAATGCCTAAATGATTGATTTTCTAATTATTGTCCTGCCATAATGATTCATTTTTAATTCAAATTGGAAAACAATTAAACATGTTATATATATCCTGTTCTATACTCTAGAGTATAACCAAAATTAAGAAAAGAAGTCCAATGGGAAAAAAAAGTTTATTTTGCTTAATACACTGAAAAAGTGAGAAAAAAATTGATGTTATTTAGAAGGAAGATATGCTGAAGGGAAAGAAAAAAAATGTGAAAGGGAGGAGAGGTAGTAGTTCATTGTAACTTGAGCAATGAATAGGTGATCTGCTGTTACTGGTTTTCCAATGGTAGCAATTTAGCTGAGAAGGAAATACAAACTAATGGTAAATTAGCTGAAACTGGCAACTCTGTGGTTTCACAGTTAGTCTGGAATTTGAATTATATTCTTTATTCAGAAAGGAAGGAAGCAATGCCTAGTAATTTGATCAGTGGGATGAGAGTCAGATATCCTGAGCTTTTAGCTTTGTGACTGATTCACTCTGTAATTTGGGGCTTACCTCACTTAACCTCTGAATATCCCTACTCTTTTTTATTTGTAAAAAGGTAACAAAAGCATATTTGCTACTTTGATAGAGGTTTCAAAGACAATAAAACAAAATTGAAAAATACAATTTAAAACCTTTTAGCAACTCCAAGAAATGCCTACATAGTAATGGGAACGGCATACCTTTGCTTCCTATCTGAACCCTATCACCTTTAACTAATATGTTGGTTTTAAGATATTGCAAAGAAAAACAATTCAGGTTATAAGCTGAGGGACTGATAAGAAAGAGAAGTAAAAACAGCATAAGGTGGATCAAATGAAAAAATGTTTATGAATCACTTTGTAGATCTTAAAGTGATATTTAAATGTCAACTATTATTAACAATAATAATAATAATTAGCCCATTTTTGGCTTCATACTCGGCAGATCAAGTGATATTACAGAACAGTTAAGTAGAATCCCTGTTTAATCAACTTTAGAGAATAAGATCATGCTTCTAAAAATGCAAGGGACTTTAGAAATCAACAAGCCCAATCCCAAAATTTTGCATGTAAGGTAACTGACCTATAGAGGTTAAGTGAGTTTCTGAGAGTTACCTGGGTAGTCAGTGGCAAACATGGAGTTCAAACTCAGATCCTATCCTGCCAAGTTCAGGGCTCTTTCTATTATAGTACTCTACCTCCAAAACCCCTGGTTGGATCTAATGTAAGGTTGTTTATCAAAGCTTGAGTACCTTATTTCAGTACACTGAAATAGCAGTGAAGTTCTTGCATCCAATCCATATCAACGTACATGCTTGTCTGTCATATTCCTACTGTCCTGCCTGCTTGCCTTGGGAAGGAAGGAAGTGTGAAGGCCACAATCTTTTATTGTTTAGTTCTATTGTATATACTGGGTGTGGAGTTCGCTTTCTACTCCAGGAAAGTACAGAGCACCACATCTATGTAGAGCCAGGCATAGAAAAGGGATCTGCAGAATTTAGATGTTATGGTAGAGGCAGAGATAAGGATGCTATTCATATTTAAGGAAACTCAGTTCTGTAACACTCCTGCGTTAGAAAAATGGGACACAAAAGTTGAAATGGCTTTTCTGGAGGCATTTAGCAAATCAAGCAAATAAGAGTTCTACACTCATTCTGTCCTCCTTTGCTGTTAAGCCACATGGGTTTTTGATTTATAAAATTTTAATTTCTCTGTGTTACATCCTTTAGAATGAATCAAGTGTTGGTCTAATATGCCTTAAGTGCACATCAGTTTCTGAAAAAGTGAGGATGTAAAAGTTTTAGGAAGTCATTTAAACATTTCCCTATGCATTAACAATTCCCCCCTCCCCTGACCAATTTTTCATTACTTGTATTTGGTCTAATGAAAGATGAAGGATAACAGGATACCTCTCTGACTTTACAACTGGTCTACTACCTCTTGTGTAGGGTAGACAAAAATACAGCTGAAAGGGTACTAAGACTGTGGTATAATGGGGTTGTACCACATATGGAAAATATTTCTATTCGTGAAGAAATGCACTTAATGTATCATTGTACCTGCACCTCCCATGAGTTAATTTCTTCACTTAAGAGTGTTTTCCATAGCTTGAAATGACCTTAATAAGTTCTGATATTTTCCCAAGTGTGAAAATAATAAGCTCTTCGCAATGTCACAAATTTCAAAACAATTTTAACGGTTGAGATTACAAAAAGTTTATTGCCTCCTTTTAACCAACTCTGAAGTTTAGGATTGTGTTGATGTGGACAGTCTTTTAGAGTTATTTTATGGAGAGAATATTGAGTTCTCTTTGACATTTAAAATTATTTAGACTTTGTTGATTAGAATATTTTGAGGAAATAGCAACTAACTAATAGAACAAAAGCTGGAGTATTCTAATTTGGAATTGGTATATGAGATTTTCTTCCCCTCTTTACAAAGACTTAAAGGGATTGGAGAAAAGATGAGCATAGTGAAACTTATTTAGCTGTATATGATATCTTTGTAGACATAATAGCTTTGTACCTCTAAAGACTAAATTGTAAAGACTAAGAATTTGATACTTTGGCTCTTATGTGAAATAAACCCCTTCAATATGTTTATAGCCATTCTGTGTTTTTGTTTTGTGAAGACAGATGTTGATCATAGCTTCTGTGTCTTCATCAGATAATATGAAATTTAGGATTTTGCAGCTTCACTTTGCCAGTCACTCTGCACATGATCCGTTCATTAGGAATAATAAAAGAATCATCGTAATTATTAAGTGGTGTCACGTATTATGTGATAACAGTGATTCTGAGAACGGGAAACTATCCTAACTTAGGATTTAAGATGGATTGGAATGGGGAAAGACTATCTCACTAGACATACATATCTAGTTAGTTCATCCAACTTGTCTTTACTAGTATATTCACAAAGGTAAAACAAAAAATCTTTACTTCCTTAAGACAGTGTTTGTGATAAAATTTTTCAGACTAGACCTGGAAAACTGCCTTAAAGAGAGGGGACTGGTAGACCATTAAAGTTGTCCAACTACCCTGATAATGAAATAGTATTGTGTACAAAACCATTAGTGAAATGTGAAAGGATACATGTAACATGCAGACCACTAAACAAAGAAGACCTTGTATAAAGTGTAAAAGAAACATAATGCCTACCAACTGCCTGAGGGCTTGAAAGCAATTTACTGGGAAAGCTTTTACAGTGGCCCACTTTGGAGCCATTGATAATTAACTAAACAAGTAATTCAAAGTATGTCCATCTAGTTTCAGCAAATTTCCTTGGGGTCTTACATACTTCAAATGCTATAGCATGATTTCTCTGTGTTTCGATCTTCAGATCCAGACACTAGGAAGACTTAGTCTTCAATGCCCCATCACCTGTATTACCATTCAAAATTAGAATGTTCATCCATATAGCAGCAGTTTGATGGTCTATAGAGTTAGGAAGAAGTAACTATGAATTATGACTGGTATGTTGGGCAATGCTTGCACAAAGTTCTTTATGACTCAAAGAATGGATGATGGTGTCCATTTCATGAACACTTAATAAAGGGCTGTTAATTTGCCTAACACTGTGGCTTTATCTATGCCCATGTCAATAAGGAAAAAAAAATCCTGTATGCATTGATAGAGGAAAGTGAGTCATGGGAACACCTGTTATGGACTTAGGAATTAACTCTATAAGAAACTTTAATCTTCATATGGAGAAAAGTATGGCTTTTGTGTTTGACCTCAGGCTAGAACTCCCTACACAGGAGCCCAAAGAACAGCTGGAACTAGGCAAATAAAAATTCAACTATTGTGACTTTCCTGGGCATCACTATCTTCCTCCCCACCATTTCTTCTAAGATGTCCCATTTTCCACAGAAATAGTGTGTGTAGTCAGAGTTAATAGGTCAGTGTTCTTGTTTAGTCTTGACTTAGGCCAGTCCCTTGATAGTTTAAATATTAGAACAAACTGACACATTTGTAGGTCATTTGAAAGTTTTAAAAGATTTGTTTAGCTATAGCAGAAGGATATTCTACAAAGATAGTCATTAAGAAAAACTCAAGTTGATTCAGCTAAGTGAAGCCCCCTTGCCTAAGTTACCCTTTGTGAGCCATCAAACAAACATTAGAAAGAGGATCTGGAATTGCCTATGTCCATTTTGTACTAAGGTGATATGAAAGAGGATGGTTATAATATCTTTTAAAGAAAAGCTAACTTAAATTTCCTGGGGTTAGGTTACTGCTCCTCCCACAGTGGAAGAAATAGGTTGAAGTTACACAATTCCTGCTGACAAGTCAGGGCTTTCTTTACTTGAATATACACTTCTTTAGA